>NW_027364441.1:0-230321 GCF_046119375.1 Phyllobates terribilis | reverse complement strand
AGCATGATAACGAAGATTCAAAGAGAGTGAGATGCCAGCTCCTTTCATTCAGTCAGTAGCTTCAATCAATTTCTGGACGTTTTTCAATGGCAAAAATCAATGAATATTGTAAATGCACAAACAGTAATTTCTCCGCATTGCAAGGTGCAATTCTGAAATTTTTTGCTTTTTCCTGCTCCTCTTAGCATGATAAAGAAGATTCAAAGAGAGTGAGATGCCAGCTCCTTTCATTCAGTCAGTAGCTTCAATCATTTCTGGACGTTTTTCAATGGCAAAAATCAATGAATATTGTAAATGCACAAACAGTAATTTCTCCGCATTGCAAGGTGCAATTCTGAAATTTTTTGCTTTTTCCTGCTCCTCTTAGAGAGTAGCATGATAAAGAAGATTCAAAGAGAGTGAGATGCCAGCTCCTTTCATTCAGTCAGTAGCTTCAAACATTTCTGGTATATGAATAACATGATGTTTTTCAATGGCAAAAATCAATGAATATTGTAAAAGCACAAACAGTAATTTCTCCGCATTGCAAGGTGCAATTCTGAAATTTTTTGCTTTTTCCTGCTCCTCTTAGCATGATAAAGAAGATTCAAAGAGAGTGAGATGCCAGCTCCTTTCATTCAGTCAGTAGCTTCAATCATTTCTGGACGTTTTTCAATGGCAAAAATCAATGAATATTGTAAATGCACAAACAGTAATTTCTCCGCATTGCAAGGTGCAATTCTGAAATTTTTTGCTTTTTCCTGCTCCTCTTAGCATGATAAAGAAGATTCAAAGAGAGTGAGATGCCAGCTCCTTTCATTCAGTCAGTAGCTTCAATCATTTCTGGTATATGAATAACATGATGTTTTTCAATGGCAAAAATCAATGAATATTGTAAATGCACAAACAGTAATTTCTCCACATTGCAAGGTGCAATTCTGAAATTTTTTGCTTTTTCCTGCTCCTCTTAGCATGATAAAGAAGATTCAAAGAGAGTGAGATGACAGCTCCTTTCATTCAGTCAGTAGCTTCAATCATTTTCTGGACGTTTTTCAATGGCAAAAATCAATGAATATTGTAAATGCACAAACAGTAATTTCTCCGCATTGCAAGGTGCAATTCTGAAATTTTTTGCTTTTTCCTGCTCCTCTTAGCATGATAAAGAAGATTCAAAGAGAGCGAGATGCCAGCTCCTTTCATTCAGTCAGTAGCTTCAATCATTTCTGGTATATGAATAACATGATGTTTTTCAATGGCAAAAATCAATGAATATTGTAAATGCACAAACAGTAATTTCTCCGCATTGCAAGGTGCAATTCTGAAATTTTTTGCTTTTTCCTGCTCCTCTTAGCATGATAAAGAAGATTCAAAGAGAGTGAGATGCCAGCTCCTTTCATTCAGTCAGTAGCTTCAATCATTTCTGGACGTTTTTCAATGGCAAAAATCAATGAATATTGTAAATGCACAAACAGTAATTTCTCCGCATTGCAAGGTGCAATTCTGAAATTTTTTGCTTTTTCCTGCTCCTCTTAGCATGATAAAGAAGATTCAAAGAGAGTGAGATGCCAGCTCCTTTCATTCAGTCAGTAGCTTCAAACATTTCTGGTATATGAATAACATGATGTTTTTCAATGGCAAAAATCAATGAATATTGTTAAATGAAACAAAACAGTAAATTCTCCTCCCCGCATTGCAAGGTGCAATTCTGAAATTTTTTGCTTTTTCCTGCTCCTCTTAGCATGATAATGAAGATTCAAAGAGAGTGAGATGCCAGCTCCTTTCATTCAGTCAGTAGCTTCAATCATTTCTGGACGTTTTTCAATGGCAAAAATCAATGAATATTGTAAATGCACAAACAGTAATTTCTCCGCATTGCAAGGTGCAATTCTGAAATTTTTTGCTTTTTCCTGCTCCTCTTAGCATGATAAAGAAGATTCAAAGAGAGTGAGATGCCAGCTCCTTTCATTCAGTCAGTAGCTTCAATCATTTCTGGACGTTTTTCAATGGCAAAAATCAATGAATATTGTAAATGCACAAACAGTAATTTCTCCGCATTGCAAGGTGCAATTCTGAAATTTTTTGCTTTTTCCTGCTCCTCTTAGCATGATAAAGAAGATTCAAAGAGAGTGAGATGCCAGCTCCTTTCATTCAGTCAGTAGCTACAAACATTTCTGGTATATGAATAACATGATGTTTTTCAATGGCAAAAATCAATGAATATTGTAAATGCACAAACAGTAATTTCTCCGCATTGCAAGGTGCAATTCTGAAATTTTTTGCTTTTTCCTGCTCCTCTTAGCATGATAAAGAAGATTCAAAGAGAGTGAGATGCCAGCTCCTTTCATTCAGTCAGTAGCTTCAATCATTTCTGGACGTTTTTCAATGGCAAAAATCAATGAATATTGTAAATGCACAAACAGTAATTTCTCCGCATTGCAAGGTGCAATTCTGAAATTTTTTGCTTTTTCCTGCTCCTCTTAGCATGATAAAGAAGATTCAAAGAGAGTGAGATGCCAGCTCCTTTCATTCAGTCAGTAGCTTCAATCATTTCTGGACGTTTTTCAATGGCAAAAATCAATGAATATTGTAAATGCACAAACAGTAATTTCTCCGCATTGCAAGGTGCAATTCTGAAATTTTTTGCTTTTTCCTGCTCCTCTTAGCATGACAAAGAAGATTCAAAGAGAGTAAGATGCCAGCTCCTTTCATTCAGTCAGTAGCTTCAATCATTTCTGGTATATGAATAACATGATGTTTTTCAATGGCAAAAATCAATGAATATTGTAAATGCACAAACAGTAATTTCTCCGCATTGCAAGGTGCAATTCTGAAATTTTTTGCTTTTTCCTGCTCCTCTTAGCATGATAAAGAAGATTCAAAGAGAGTGAGATGCCAGCTCCTTTCATTCAGTCAGTAGCTTCAATCATTTCTGGACGTTTTTCAATGGCAAAAATCAATGAATATTGTAAATGCACAAACAGTAATTTCTCCGCATTGCAAGGTGCAATTCTGAAATTTTTTGCTTTTTCCTGCTCCTCTTAGCATGATAAAGAAGATTCAAAGAGAGTGAGATGCCAGCTCCGTTCATTCAGTCAGTAGCTTCAATCATTTCTGGACGTTTTTCAATGGCAAAAATCAATGAATATTGTAAATGCACAAACAGTAATTTCTCCGCATTGCAAGGTGCAATTCTGAAATTTTTTGCTTTTTCCTGCTCCTCTTAGCATGATAAAGAAGATTCAAAGAGAGTGAGATGCCAGCTCCTTTCATTCAGTCAGTAGCTTCAAACATTTCTGGTATATGAATAACATGATGTTTTTCAATGGCAAAAATCAATGAATATTGTAAAAGCACAAACAGTAATTTCTCCGCATTGCAAGGTGCAATTCTGAAATTTTTTGCTTTTTCCTGCTCCTCTTAGCATGATAAAGAAGATTCAAAGAGAGTGAGATGCCAGCTCCTTTCATTCAGTCAGTAGCTTCAATCATTTCTGGACGTTTTTCAATGGCAAAAATCAATGAATATTGTAAATGCACAAACAGTAATTTCTCCGCATTGCAAGGTGCAATTCTGAAATTTTTTGCTTTTTCCTGCTCCTCTTAGCATGATAAAGAAGATTCAAAGAGAGTGAGATGCCAGCTCCTTTCATTCAGTCAGTAGCTTCAATCATTTCTGGTATATGAATAACATGATGTTTTTCAATGGCAAAAATCAATGAATATTGTAAATGCACAAACAGTAATTTCTCCGCATTGCAAGTTGCAATTCTGAAATTTTTTGCTTTTTCCTGCTCCTCTTAGCATGATAAAGAAGATTCAAAGAGAGTGAGATGCCAGCTCCTTTCATTCAGTCAGTAGCTTCAATCATTTCTGGACGTTTTTCAATGGCAAAAATCAATGAATATTGTAAATGCACAAACAGTAATTTCTCCGCATTGCAAGGTGCAATTCTGAAATTTTTTGCTTTTTCCTGCTCCTCTTAGCATGATAAAGAAGATTCAAAGAGAGTGAGATGCCAGCTCCTTTCATTCAGTCAGTAGCTTCAATCATTTCTGGACGTTTTTCAATGGCAAAAATCAATGAATATTGTAAATGCACAAACAGTAATTTCTCCGCATTGCAAGGTGCAATTCTGAAATTTTTTGCTTTTTCCTGCTCCTCTTAGCATGATAAAGAAGATTCAAAGAGAGTGAGATGCCAGCTCCTTTCATTCAGTCAGTAGCTTCAAACATTTCTGGTATATGAATAACATGATGTTTTTCAATGGCAAAAATCAATGAATATTGTAAAAGCACAAACAGTAATTTCTCCGCATTGCAAGGTGCAATTCTGAAATTTTTTGCTTTTTCCTGCTCCTCTTAGCATGATAAAGAAGATTCAAAGAGATTGAGATGCCAGCTCCTTTCATTCAGTCAGTAGCTTCAATCATTTCTGGACGTTTTTCAATGGCAAAAATCAATGAATATTGTAAATGCACAAACAGTAATTTCTCCGCATTGCAAGGTGCAATTCTGAAATTTTTTGCTTTTTCCTGCTCCTCTTAGCATGATAAAGAAGATTCAAAGAGAGTGAGATGCCAGCTCCTTTCATTCAGTCAGTAGCTTCAATCATTTCTGGACGTTTTTCAATGGCAAAAATCAATGAATATTGTAAATGCACAAACAGTAATTTCTCCGCATTGCAAGGTGCAATTCTGAAATTTTTTGCTTTTTCCTGCTCCTCTTAGCATGATAAAGAAGATTCAAAGAGAGTGAGATGCCAGCTCCTTTCATTCAGTCAGTAGCTTCAAACATTTCTGGTATATGAATAACATGATGTTTTTCAATGGCAAAAATCAATGAATATTGTAAAAGCACAAACAGTAATTTCTCCGCATTGCAAGGTGCAATTCTGAAATTTTTTGCTTTTTCCTGCTCCTCTTAGCATGATAAAGAAGATTCAAAGAGATTGAGATGCCAGCTCCTTTCATTCAGTCAGTAGCTTCAATCATTTCTGGACGTTTTTCAATGGCAAAAATCAATGAATATTGTAAATGCACAAACAGTAATTTCTCCGCATTGCAAGGTGCAATTCTGAAATTTTTTGCTTTTTCCTGCTCCTCTTAGCATGATAAAGAAGATTCAAAGAGAGTGAGATGCCAGCTCCTTTCATTCAGTCAGTAGCTTCAATCATTTCTGGTATATGAATAACATGATGTTTTTCAATGGCAAAAATCAATGAATATTGTAAATGCACAAACAGTAATTTCTCCACATTGCAAGGTGCAATTCTGAAATTTTTTGCTTTTTCCTGCTCCTCTTAGCATGATAAAGAAGATTCAAAGAGAGTGAGATGCCAGCTCCTTTCATTCAGTCAGTAGCTTCAATCATTTCTGGACGTTTTTCAATGGCAAAAATCAATGAATATTGTAAATGCACAAACAGTAATTTCTCCGCATTGCAAGGTGCAATTCTGAAATTTTTTGCTTTTTCCTGCTCCTCTTAGCATGATAAAGAAGATTCAAAGAGAGCGAGATGCCAGCTCCTTTCATTCAGTCAGTAGCTTCAATCATTTCTGGTATATGAATAACATGATGTTTTTCAATGGCAAAAATCAATGAATATTGTAAATGCACAAACAGTAATTTCTCCGCATTGCAAGGTGCAATTCTGAAATTTTTTGCTTTTTCCTGCTCCTCTTAGCATGATAAAGAAGATTCAAAGAGAGTGAGATGCCAGCTCCTTTCATTCAGTCAGTAGCTTCAATCATTTCTGGACGTTTTTCAATGGCAAAAATCAATGAATATTGTAAATGCACAAACAGTAATTTCTCCGCATTGCAAGGTGCAATTCTGAAATTTTTTGCTTTTTCCTGCTCCTCTTAGCATGATAAAGAAGATTCAAAGAGAGTGAGATGCCAGCTCCTTTCATTCAGTCAGTAGCTTCAAACATTTCTGGTATATGAATAACATGATGTTTTTCAATGGCAAAAATCAATCAATATTGTAAATGCACAAACAGTAATTTCTCCGCATTGCAAGGTGCAATTCTGAAATTTTTTGCTTTTTCCTGCTCCTCTTAGCATGATAAAGAAGATTCAAAGAGAGTGAGATGCCAGCTCCTTTCATTCAGTCAGTAGCTTCAATCATTTCTGGACGTTTTTCAATGGCAAAAATCAATGAATATTGTAAATGCACAAACAGTAATTTCTCCGCATTGCAAGGTGCAATTCTGAAATTTTTTGCTTTTTCCTACTCCTCTTAGCATGATAAAGAAGATTCAAAGAGAGTGAGATGCCAGCTCCTTTCATTCAGTCAGTAGCTTCAATCATTTCTGGACGTTTTTCAATGGCAAAAATCAATGAATATTGTAAATGCACAAACAGTAATTTCTCCGCATTGCAAGGTGCAATTCTGAAATTTTTTGCTTTTTCCTGCTCCTCTTAGCATGATAAAGAAGATTCAAAGAGAGTGAGATGCCAGCTCCTTTCATTCAGTCAGTAGCTTCAATCATTTCTGGTATATGAATAACATGATGTTTTTCAATGGCAAAAATCAATGAATATTGTAAATGCACAAACAGTAATTTCTCCGCATTGCAAGGTGCAATTCTGAAATTTTTTGCTTTTTCCTGCTCCTCTTAGCATGATAAAGAAGATTCAAAGAGAGTGAGATGCCAGCTCCTTTCATTCAGTCAGCAGCTTCAATCATTTCTGGACATTTTTCAATGGCAAAAATCAATGAATATTGTAAATGCACAAACAGTAATTTCTCCGCATTGCAAGGTGCAATTCTGAAATTTTTTGCTTTTTCCTGCTCCTCTTAGCATGATAAAGAAGATTCAAAGAGAGTGAGATGCCAGCTCCTTTCATTCAGTCAGTAGCTTCAAACATTTCTGGTATATGAATAACATGATGTTTTTCAATGGCAAAAATCAATGAATATTGTAAAAGCACAAACAGTAATTTCTCCGCATTGCAAGGTGCAATTCTGAAATTTTTTGCTTTTTCCTGCTCCTCTTAGCATGATAAAGAAGATTCAAAGAGAGTGAGATGCCAGCTCCTTTCATTCAGTCAGTAGCTTCAATCATTTCTGGACGTTTTTCAATGGCAAAAATCAATGAATATTGTAAATGCACAAACAGTAATTTCTCCGCATTGCAAGGTGCAATTCTGAAATTTTTTGCTTTTTCCTGCTCCTCTTAGCATGATAAAGAAGATTCAAAGAGAGTGAGATGCCAGCTCCTTTCATTCAGTCAGTAGCTTCAATCATTTCTGGTATATGAATAACATGATGTTTTTCAATGGCAAAAATCAATGAATATTGTAAATGCACAAACAGTAATTTCTCCGCATTGCAAGTTGCAATTCTGAAATTTTTTGCTTTTTCCTGCTCCTCTTAGCATGATAAAGAAGATTCAAAGAGAGTGAGATGCCAGCTCCTTTCATTCAGTCAGTAGCTTCAATTATTTCTGGACGTTTTTCAATGGCAAAAATCAATGAATATTGTAAATGCACAAACAGTAATTTCTCCGCATTGCAAGCTGCAATTCTGAAATTTTTTGCTTTTTCCTGCTCCTCTTAGCATGATAAAGAAGATTCAAAGAGAGTGAGATGCCAGCTCCTTTCATTCAGTCAGTTGCTTCAATCATTTCTGGACGTTTTTCAATGGCAAAAATCAATGAATATTGTAAATGCACAAACAGTAATTTCTTCGCATTGCAAGGTGCAATTCTGAAATTTTTTGCTTTTTCCTGCTACTCTTAGCATGATAAAGAAGATTCAAAGAGAGTGAGATGCCAGCTCCTTTCATTCAGTCAGTAGCTTCAATCATTTCTGGACGTTTTTCAATGGCAAAAATCAATGAATATTGTAAATGCACAAACAGTAATTTCTCCGCATTGCAAGGTGCAATTCTGAAATTTTTTGCTTTTTCCTGCTCCTCTTTGCATGATAAAGAAGATTCAAAGAGAGTGAGATGCCAGCTCCTTTCATTCAGTCAGTAGCTTCAATCATTTCTGGTATATGAATAACATGATGTTTTTCAATGGCAAAAATCAATGAATATTGTAAATGCACAAACAGTAATTTCTCCGCATTGCAAGGTGCAATTCTGAAATTTTTGGCTTTTTCCTGCTCCTCTTAGCATGATAAAGAAGATTCAAAGAGAGTGAGATGCCAGCTCCTTTCATTCAGTCAGTAGCTTCAATCATTTCTGGATGTTTTTCAATGGCAAAAATCAATGAATATTGTAAATGCACAAACAGTAATTTCTCCGCATTGCAAGGTGCAATTCTGAAATTTCTTGCATTTTCCTGCTCCTCTTAGCATGATAAAGAAGATTCAAAGAGAGTGAGATGCCAGCTCCTTTCATTCAGTCAGTAGCTTCAATCATTTCTGGACGTTTTTCAATGGCAAAAATCAATGAATATTGTAAATGCACAAACAGTAATTTCTCCGCATTGCAAGGTGCAATTCTGAAATTTTTTGCTTTTTCCTGCTCCTCTTAGCATGATAAAGAAGATTCAAAGAGAGTGAGATGTCAGCTTCTTTCATTCAGTCAGTAGCTTCAAACATTTCTGGGATATGAATAACATGATGTTTTTCAATGGCAAAAATTAATGAATATTGTAAATGCACAAACAGTAATTTCTCCGCATTGCAAGGTGCAATTCTGAAATTTTTTGCTTTTTCCTGCTCCTCTTAGCATGATAAAGAAGATTCAAAGAGAGTGAGATGCCAGCTCCTTTCATTCAGTCAGTAGCTTCAATCATTTCTGGACGTTTTTCAATGGCAAAAATCAATGAATATTGTAAATGCACAAACAGTAATTTCTCCGCATTGCAAGGTGCAATTCTGAAATTTTTTGCTTTTTCCTGCTCCTCTTAGCATGATAAAGAAGATTCAAAGAGAGTGAGATGCCAGCTCCTTTCATTCAGTCAGTAGCTTCAATCATTTCTGGACGTTTTTCAATGGCAAAAATCAATGAATATTGTAAATGCACAAACAGTAATTTCTCCGCATTGCAAGGTGCAATTCTGAAATTTTTTGCTTTTTCCTGCTCCTCTTAGCATGATAAAGAAGATTCAAAGAGAGTGAGATGCCAGCTCCTTTCATTCAGTCAGTAGCTTCAATCATTTCTGGTATATGAATAACATGATGTTTTTCAATGGCAAAAATCAATGAATATTGTAAATGCACAAACAGTAATTTCTCCGCATTGCAAGTTGCAATTCTGAAATTTTTTGCTTTTTCCTGCTCCTCTTAGCATGATAAAGAAGATTCAAAGAGAGTGAGATGCCAGCTCCTTTCATTCAGTCAGTAGCTTCAATCATTTCTGGACGTTTTTCAATGGCAAAAATCAATGAATATTGTAAATGCACAAACAGTAATTTCTCCGCATTGCAAGGTGCAATTCTGAAATTTTTTGCTTTTTCCTGCTCCTCTTAGCATGATAAAGAAGATTCAAAGAGAGTGAGATGCCAGCTCCTTTCATTCAGTCAGTAGATTCAATCATTTCTGGACGTTTTTCAATGGCAAAAATCAATGAATATTGTAAATGCACAAACAGTAATTTCTCCGCATTGCAAGGTGCAATTCTGAAATTTTTTGCTTTTTCCTGCTCCTCTTAGCATGATAAAGAAGATTCAAAGAGAGTGAGATGCCAGCTCCTTTCATTCAGTCAGTAGCTTCAAACATTTCTGGTATATGAATAACATGATGTTTTTCAATGGCAAAAATCAATGAATATTGTAAAAGCACAAACAGTAATTTCTCCGCATTGCAAGGTGCAATTCTGAAATTTTTTGCTTTTTCCTGCTCCTCTTAGCATGATAAAGAAGATTCAAAGAGAGTGAGATGCCAGCTCCTTTCATTCAGTCAGTAGCTTCAATCATTTCTGGACGTTTTTCAATGGCAAAAATCTATGAATATTGTAAATGCACAAACAGTAATTTCTCCGCATTGCAAGGTGCAATTCTGAAATTTTTTGCTTTTTCCTGCTCCTCTTAGCATGATAAAGAAGATTCAAAGAGAGTGAGATGCCAGCTCCTTTCATTCAGTCAGTAGCTTCAATCATTTCTGGTATATGAATAACATGATGTTTTTCAATGGCAAAAATCAATGAATATTGTAAATGCACAAACAGTAATTTCTCCACATTGCAAGGTGCAATTCTGAAATTTTTTGCTTTTTCCTGCTCCTCTTAGCATGATAAAGAAGATTCAAAGAGAGTGAGATGCCAGCTCCTTTCATTCAGTCAGTAGCTTCAATCTCTTCTGGACGTTTTTCAATGGCAAAAATCAATGAATATTGTAAATGCACAAACAGTAATTTCTCCGCATTGCAAGGTGCAATTCTGAAATTTTTTGCTTTTTCCTGCTCCTCTTTGCATGATAAAGAAGATTCAAAGAGAGCGAGATGCCAGCTCCTTTCATTCAGTCAGTAGCTTCAATCATTTCTGGTATATGAATAACATGATGTTTTTCAATGGCAAAAATCAATGAATATTGTAAATGCACAAACAGTAATTTCTCCGCATTGCAAGGTGCAATTCTGAAATTTTTTGCTTTTTCCTGCTCCTCTTAGCATGATAAAGAAGATTCAAAGAGAGTGAGATGCCAGCTCCTTTCATTCAGTCAGTAGCTTCAATCATTTCTGGACGTTTTTCAATGGCAAAAATCAATGAATATTGTAAATGCACAAACAGTAATTTCTCCGCATTGCAAGGTGCAATTCTGAAATTTTTTGCTTTTTCCTGCTCCTCTTAGCATGATAAAGAAGATTCAAAGAGAGTGAGATGCCAGCTCCTTTCATTCAGTCAGTAGCTTCAAACATTTCTGGTATATGAATAACATGATGTTTTTCAATGGCAAAAATCAATGAATATTGTAAATGCACAAACAGTAATTTCTCCGCATTGCAAGGTGCAATTCTGAAATTTTTTGCTTTTTCCTGCTCCTCTTAGCATGATAAAGAAGATTCAAAGAGAGTGAGATGCCAGCTCCTTTCATTCAGTCAGTAGCTTCAATCATTTCTGGACGTTTTTCAATGGCAAAAATCAATGAATATTGTAAATGCACAAACAGTAATTTCTCCGCATTGCAAGGTGCAATTCTGAAATTTTTTGCTTTTTCCTGCTCCTCTTAGCATGATAAAGAAGATTCAAAGAGAGTGAGATGCCAGCTCCTTTCATTCAGTCAGTAGCTTCAATCATTTCTGGACGTTTTTCAATGGCAAAAATCAATGAATATTGTAAATGCACAAACAGTAATTTCTCCGCATTGCAAGGTGCAATTCTGAAATTTTTTGCTTTTTCCTGCTCCTCTTAGCATGATAAAGAAGATTCAAAGAGAGTGAGATGCCAGCTCCTTTCATTCAGTCAGTAGCTTCAATCATTTCTGGTATATGAATAACATGATGTTTTTCAATGGCAAAAATCAATGAATATTGTAAATGCACAAACAGTAATTTCTCCGCATTGCAAGGTGCAATTCTGAAATTTTTTGCTTTTTCCTGCTCCTCTTAGCATGATAAAGAAGATTCAAAGAGAGTGAGATGCCAGCTCCTTTCATTCAGTCAGCAGCTTCAATCATTTCTGGACATTTTTCAATGGCAAAAATCAATGAATATTGTAAATGCACAAACAGTAATTTCTCCGCATTGCAAGGTGCAATTCTGAAATGTTTTGCTTTTTCCTGCTCCTCCTAGCATGATAAAGAAGATTCAAAGAGAGTGAGATGCCAGCTCCTTTCATTCAGTCAGTAGCTTCAATCATTTCTGGACGTTTTTCAATGGCAAAAATCAATGAATATTGTAAATGCACAAACAGTAATTTCTCCGCATTGCAAGGTGCAATTCTGAAATTTTTTGCTTTTTCCTGCTCCTCTTAGCATGATAAAGAAGATTCAAAGAGAGTGAGATGCCAGCTCCTTTCATTCAGTCAGTAGCTTCAATCATTTCTGGTATATGAATAACATGATGTTTTTCAATGGCAAAAATCAATGAATATTGTAAATGCACAAACAGTAATTTCTCCGCATTGCAAGTTGCAATTCTGAAATTTTTTGCTTTTTCCTGCTCCTCTTAGCATGATAAAGAAGATTCAAAGAGAGTGAGATGCCAGCTCCTTTCATTCAGTCAGTAGCTTCAATCATTTCTGGACGTTTTTCAATGGCAAAAATCAATGAATATTGTAAATGCACAAACAGTAATTTCTCCGCATTGCAAGGTGCAATTCTGAAATTTTTTGCTTTTTCCTGCTCCTCTTAGCATGATAAAGAAGATTCAAAGAGAGTGAGATGCCAGCTCCTTTCATTCAGTCAGTAGCTTCAATCATTTCTGGACGTTTTTCAATGGCAAAAATCAATGAATATTGTAAATGCACAAACAGTAATTTCTCCGCATTGCAAGGTGCAATTCTGAAATTTTTTGCTTTTTCCTGCTCCTCTTAGCATGATAAAGAAGATTCAAAGAGAGTGAGATGCCAGCTCCTTTCATTCAGTCAGTAGCTTCAAACATTTCTGGTATATGAATAACATGATGTTTTTCAATGGCAAAAATCAATGAATATTGTAAAAGCACAAACAGTAATTTCTCCGCATTGCAAGGTGCAATTCTGAAATTTTTTGCTTTTTCCTGCTCCTCTTAGCATGATAAAGAAGATTCAAAGAGAGTGAGATGCCAGCTCCTTTCATTCAGTCAGTAGCTTCAATCATTTCTGGACGTTTTTCAATGGCAAAAATCAATGAATATTGTAAATGCACAAACAGTAATTTCTCCGCATTGCAAGGTGCAATTCTGAAATTTTTTGCTTTTTCCTGCTCCTCTTAGCATGATAAAGAAGATTCAAAGAGAGTGAGATGCCAGCTCCTTTCATTCAGTCAGTAGCTTCAATCATTTCTGGTATATGAATAACATGATGTTTTTCAATGGCAAAAATCAATGAATATTGTAAATGCACAAACAGTAATTTCTCCACATTGCAAGGTGCAATTCTGAAATTTTTTGCTTTTTCCTGCTCCTCTTAGCATGATAAAGAAGATTCAAAGAGAGTGAGATGCCAGCTCCTTTCATTCAGTCAGTAGCTTCAATCTCTTCTGGACGTTTTTCAATGGCAAAAATCAATGAATATTGTAAATGCACAAACAGTAATTTCTCCGCATTGCAAGGTGCAATTCTGAAATTTTTTGCTTTTTCCTGCTCCTCTTTGCATGATAAAGAAGATTCAAAGAGAGCGAGATGCCAGCTCCTTTCATTCAGTCAGTAGCTTCAATCATTTCTGGTATATGAATAACATGATGTTTTTCAATGGCAAAAATCAATGAATATTGTAAATGCACAAACAGTAATTTCTCCGCATTGCAAGGTGCAATTCTGAAATTTTTTGCTTTTTCCTGCTCCTCTTAGCATGATAAAGAAGATTCAAAGAGAGTGAGATGCCAGCTCCTTTCATTCAGTCAGTAGCTTCAATCATTTCTGGACGTTTTTCAATGGCAAAAATCAATGAATATTGTAAATGCACAAACAGTAATTTCTCCGCATTGCAAGGTGCAATTCTGAAATTTTTTGCTTTTTCCTGCTCCTCTTAGCATGATAAAGAAGATTCAAAGAGAGTGAGTTGCCAGCTCCTTTCATTCAGTCAGTAGCTTCAAACATTTCTGGTATATGAATAACATGATGTTTTTCAATGGCAAAAATCAATGAATATTGTAAATGCACAAACAGTAATTTCTCCGCATTGCAAGGTGCAATTCTGAAATTTTTTGCTTTTTCCTGCTCCTCTTAGCATGATAAAGAAGATTCAAAGAGAGTGAGATGCCAGCTCCTTTCATTCAGTCAGTAGCTTCAATCATTTCTGGACGTTTTTCAATGGCAAAAATCAATGAATATTGTAAATGCACAAACAGTAATTTCTCCGCATTGCAAGGTGCAATTCTGAAATTTTTTGCTTTTTCCTGCTCCTCTTAGCATGATAAAGAAGATTCAAAGAGAGTGAGATGCCAGCTCCTTTCATTCAGTCAGTAGCTTCAATCATTTCTGGACGTTTTTCAATGGCAAAAATCAATGAATATTGTAAATGCACAAACAGTAATTTCTCCGCATTGCAAGGTGCAATTCTGAAATTTTTTGCTTTTTCCTGCTCCTCTTAGCATGATAAAGAAGATTCAAAGAGAGTGAGATTCCAGCTCCTTTCATTCAGTCAGTAGCTTCAATCATTTCTGGTATATGAATAACATGATGTTTTTCAATGGCAAAAATCAATGAATATTGTAAATGCACAAACAGTAATTTCTCCGCATTGCAAGTTGCAATTCTGAAATTTTTTGCTTTTTCCTGCTCCTCTTAGCATGATAAAGAAGATTCAAAGAGAGTGAGATGCCAGCTCCTTTCATTCAGTCAGTAGCTTCAATTATTTCTGGACGTTTTTCAATGGCAAAAATCAATGAATATTGTAAATGCACAAACAGTAATTTCTCCGCATTGCAAGGTGCAATTCTGAAATTTTTTGCTTTTTCCTGCTCCTCTTAGCATGATAAAGAAGATTCAAAGAGAGTGAGATGCCAGCTCCTTTCATTCAGTCAGTTGCTTCAATCATTTCTGGACGTTTTTCAATGGCAAAAATCAGTGAATATTGTAAATGCACAAACAGTAATTTCTCCGCATTGCAAGGTGCAATTCTGAAATTTTTTGCTTTTTCCTGCTCCTCTTAGCATGATAAAGAAGATTCAAAGAGAGTGAGATGCCAGCTCCTTTCATTCAGTCAGTAGCTTCAATCATTTCTGGACGTTTTTCAATGGCAAAAATCAATGAATATTGTAAATGCACAAACAGTAATTTCTCCGCATTGCAAGGTGCAATTCTGAAATTTTTTGCTTTTTCCTGCTCCTCTTAGCATGATAAAGAAGATTCAAAGAGAGTGCGATGCCAGCTCCTTTCATTCAGTCAGTAGCTTCAAACATTTCTGGTATATGAATAACATGATGTTTTTCAATGGCAAAAATCAATGAATATTGTAAATGCACAAACAGTAATTTCTCCGCATTGCAAGGTGCAATTCTGAAATTTTTTGCTTTTTCCTGCTCCTCTTAGCATGATAAAGAAGATTCAAAGAGAGTGAGATGCCAGCTCCTTTCATTCAGTCAGTAGCTTCAATCATTTCTGGTATATGAATAACATGATGTTTTTCAATGGCAAAAATCAATGAATATTGTAAATGCACAAACAGTAATTTCTCCGCATTGCAAGGTGCAATTCTGAAATTTTTTGCTTTTTCCTGCTCCTCTTAGCATGATAAAGAAGATTCAAAGAGAGTGAGATGCCAGCTCCTTTCATTCAGTCAGTAGCTTCAATCATTTCTGGACGTTTTTCAATGGCAAAAATCAATGAATATTGTAAATGCACAAACAGTAATTTCTCCGCATTGCAAGGTGCAATTCTGAAATTTTTTGCTTTTTCCTGCTCCTCTTAGCATGGTAAAGAAGATTCAAAGAGAGTGAGATGCCAGCTCCTTTCATTCAGTCAGTAGCTTCAATCATTTCTGGTATATGAATAACATGATGTTTTTCAATGGCAAAAATCAATGAATATTGTAAATGCACAAACAGTAATTTCTCCACATTGCAAGGTGCAATTCTGAAATTTTTTGCTTTTTCCTGCTCCTCTTAGCATGATAAAGAAGATTCAAAGAGAGTGAGATGCCAGCTCCTTTCATTCAGTCAGTAGCTTCAATCATTTCTGGACGTTTTTCAATGGCAAAAATCAATGAATATTGTAAATGCACAAACAGTAATTTCTCCGCATTGCAAGGTGCATGTTATGTTCTGCTACCAAAGCTAAGGAAAGAGAGGAGATCTGTCCCTACTATAAGACTCAGCTGAATCCCTACGATGTAACAGGGAACCTGATCCTACGATCAGACCTGCTAAAGTCCTAATCTAGTCTGTACGGAGACCTATAGATTTGGGGAGGGAATCCCTACAAGTACTAAGGACTGGGAGGAATATGGGACACCTCCTAACAGAAATAGTAGCAGACAGACGAACAAACAAAATAGATAGAACATAGAGGTCCGTAGACCAAGCAAACTAACAGAGTTAGATACAGAGCACAGGCTAGCTAGAAAGTAGATATACAATGAAGTCCAGCAAAGCCAGAAGGGCGGAGCAGGATTAAATAGGCCAACAAGGTCATGTGACCAGCAAAGGAAAAAAAAACTAACAGCAAGGTTCTAACAGTACCCCCCCTTCTAAGAGGATCCTCCGGATCCCCTAGGACCAGGCTTATCAGGAAATCTCCTGTGAAACGCTCTGATAAGTCTGGACGCGGAAACATCATCTGACCTCACCCAAGAGTTATCCTCGGGTCCGAAACCTTTCCAGGCCACAAGATACTGCAAACTACCTCTATACCGTCTAGAGTCAAGGATGCGAGAAATTTCATATTCCCCGTCCTCCACCACCGGAGGAACAGAGGCAGAGGCGTCACCATCCGACACAACAGCTTTTTTTAACAGAGAGACATGAAAGACCGGATTAATTCTCCAGGAGGTAGGAACCTCCAACCTAACAGCAGATTGGTTGACAACCTGAAGCACCTTAAAGGGCCCTACAAACTTGGGACCCAATTTCTTAGAAGGAATCCTCAACCGCAGATTCCTAGAGGACAACCAAACCATGTCACCAACAGCGAACAAAACCTCCTGTCGTTTCCTATCAAAGTAGTCTTTAGATTTTCTGTTGGCCTCCTGAAGATTACCACGCACATCCGTCCAAACTCTTTCCAAATCACCGGAAAAATTCTCCTCCTCAGGCACGGCAGATCCCAACTTGGAGAACGACCCAAATGACGGATGTCTCCCAGAACAACAAAAAAAAGGCGAACAACCAGCAGAAGAAGATGTATGATTGTTCAGAGCAAATTCGGCAAGTGGCAGAAACTCAGACCACCCCTCTTGATTGTCTGCCACAAAACAACGCAAGAACTGCTCAACATCCTGGTTTTTCCTTTCTGTCTGGCCATTAGATTCAGGATGATATCCGGACGAAAACGACAAATGAATTCCCAACCTGTCACAAAAGGCACGCCAAAAACGAGCCACGAACTGAGGACCCCTATCAGAAACAATGTCAGTAGGAATGCCATGAAGTCTGACAATTTCCTTGACAAAGGCCTTAGCGAGAGTTTTAGCGCAGGGCAGTTTGACGAAGGGAACCAAGTGACACATCTTGCTAAAACGGTCCACGACCACCCAGATGACAGTAAAACCCTCAGAGGGGGGAAGGTCAGTTATAAAGTCCATAGCCAAATGTGTCCAAGGAGCACTGGGGACCTCCAAAGGACAAAGCAACCCCGCAGCAGGAGTATGTGAGGACTTAGATCTAGCACATATAGTACATTGGCGCACCCACTTAATGACTTCCTTCTGCCATCCAGGCCACCAAAAACTGCGACCCACCAGTCTCTTGGTCTCAGAGATTCCGGGATGACCTGCCAACCGAGATTCGTGACACTCAACAAACAAATCTCTCCTAAAGGTCCCAGGCACAAACAACCTCCCATGAGGAGTGTTAGATGGGGCATTCTCCTGAGCTTTAAGAATCTCATCTTCCAAAACGGAGTCTAAAGCAGCTATCACAACACCTTCTTGTAAAATGTTTTCCTCTTTCTCAGCACCGACTATGGGAGAAAAACTGTGAGACAAGGCATCTGCCTTAACATTCTTAGTACCAGGGATGTAAGTAACGGAGAAATTAAACCGCGAGAAAAACAGTGCCCACCTAGCCTGACGGGCATTCAGGCGCTTGGCAGCGTCAAGATATATCAAATTTTTATGATCCGTAAGAACCTGAACGGGAAATTCCGCACCTTCCAAGAAGTGGCGCCAGTGTTCAAATGCGAGTTTAATAGCCAATAATTCCCGATTACCAATATCGTAATTCAATTCAGTCTCCGAAAATTTTTTTGAAAAAAATGCACAGGGATGTAATCCATCCCCGTTATCCTGAGACAATACTGCGCCAACCCCCACAGAGGAAGCATCAACCTCAACCAAAAACGGCCTAGTAACATCAGGCTGCATAAGGATGGGAGCAGAGGTGAACCTCTCCTTGAGATACACAAAAGCTTCAATGGCCTCAGAAGACCACTGAACCGCATCAGCACCTTTCCTGGTGAGATCAGTCAGAGGTTTGACAATACTAGAAAAATTTTTTATGAATTTTCTATAGTAATTGGCGAAACCCAAAAACCTCTGTATCGATTTCAAACCAATAGGCCTAGGCCATTCCTGCACAGCCTGAACCTTAACCGGATCCATCTCAAAACCTTTGCTGGAGATAATGTAGCCCAAAAAACTAATTCTCTGTACAGCGAACTCACATTTCTCCAGCTTAGCAAAAAGCGAATTGTCCATTAATAACTGTAATACCTCACGCACGCTCCGCCAATGAGACTCCAGATCTGGCGAATAAATCAAAATGTCATCCAAATACACAACCACATTTTTACCGATCAAAGGTCTAAGGATGTCATTAATCAGATTCTGAAAAAATGCAGGAGCATTAGTGAGACCAAAAGGCATAACCAGATTCTCAAAATGACCCACAGGAGTGTTAAAAGCAGTCTTCCATTCATCACCCTCCTTCATGCGCAACAGATTGTATGCCCCCTTAAGGTCAATTTTAGAGAACCACTTGGCCCCCAATAACTGGTTAAACAGATCAGGAATCAATGGCAGTGGGTAAGGATTGCGTACCGTAATTTTGTTAATCTCACGAAAATCCAGACAAGGACGTAAACCGCCGTCCTTTTTTTTTACAAAAAAAAATCCAACCGCCACAGGAGACTTAGAGGGCCTAATGTGACCGGCGGCCAAACTTGTCTGTATGTATTCCTCCAAAGCCTTCCTCTCAGGAATAGTAAGGTTAAATAAACGACTTTTAGGAAGAGTCGCTCCAGGGACAAATTCAATAGAACAATCATAGTCTCTATGGGGAGGCAAAACCTGCGATTCTTTCTCAGAAAAAACTCTCCAAAAATCCTGAATAGGAACAGGCAATTCTCCCCTATCCAAAGCTGCAATACGCCCGTTACAACACTTGTCATAACATTTATGGCTCCAGGATTTAATTTCACTGGTAGACCAATCCAGTACAGGATTGTGAAATTTTAACCAGGGCAAACCCAATATTACTGGAGAAGGCAAGTTATTCAACACTACCAAATCCAATTTCTCATGGTGAACACCATTAATAGTGAGAGGAAATTCACTGACCTTGAGAGTAATATTCTTCAAAGGGGAGCCATCCACAGAAACCACAGCAATGGGGGATGATAAAGGTTCAGGTTTTAAATTGAGTTTTTCCACGAATCCCCCATCAATAACATTCAGTGTAGACCCGCAATCAACAAACACCCGAAATTCCATTAATTTTTCCTGAGCAATCGTGGAAGCAGCTAAAAATATACCCTTGGAATTTAAACAGGCAATACGGGCGTGACTGACCATTTTTTTTTCTTTCTTCATACGAAGCTCACAGCCTTTAATCAAATGACCAGATTTCCCGCAATAGAAACACAAGCCTTCTGAAAAACGACGGTGTTTTTCTTGAGAGCGAGGTGCCACCGATCCAATCTCCATCGGTTCACCACTGTTAGTACACACATTATCATAACCAGAAACTGACATAGCAGAGGATTTGCTCTCATTAACCCTAGCACGCAGTCTTCTATCCACCCGTATAGCTAATTGCATAGCCTGTTGCAAATCCTCAGGTGTAGGATAAGCAATTAGCAGGTCTTTAACCTTTTCACTGAGCCCAGCAAGAAATAGACTTTTCAGAGCAGAATCGTTCCACCCTGTTTGAGTGGACCAACGACGAAAATGTGTACAATATTTTTCCATATTACCTGATCCTTGTTTTAAACGTCTCAACTCAGTCTCAGCTGATGCCACACGGTCAGGATCATCATATAATAGTCCTAAAGCAGAAAAAAAACTATCCACTGATCTGAAGCATGTATCACTAGGTTGCAAAGAAAAGGCCCACTCCTGAGGCTCTTTGCGCAAAAGTGACATTATGAACCCTACGCGCTGGGATTCATCCCCAGAGGACTTGGGTCTCAAACGAAAATACAATAAGCAAGCATTTTTAAATGAAAAAAATTCTCGATGTTCACCAAAAAATAAATCCGGCAAACATACCTTAGGCTCCAAGAAATATGCTCCAGGACAGTTACTCATGTGCTGACGGAGCTCGGCCACTTCCAGAGAGAGTCCCTGCAGGTGTTTAGCCAAATCCTGAACCGACACCATGATGGAACAAAAAAAATCTTTCCTTAGAGAATTTACAGGCTGGACTTACTGTTATGTTCTGCTACCAAAGCTAAGGAAAGAGAGGAGATCTGTCCCTACTATAAGACTCAGCTGAATCCCTACGATGTAACAGGGAACCTGATCCTACGATCAGACCTGCTAAAGTCCTAATCTAGTCTGTACGGAGACCTATAGATTTGGGGAGGGAATCCCTACAAGTACTAAGGACTGGGAGGAATATGGGACACCTCCTAACAGAAATAGTAGCAGACAGACGAACAAACAAAATAGATAGAACATAGAGGTCCGTAGACCAAGCAAACTAACAGAGTTAGATACAGAGCACAGGCTAGCTAGAAAGTAGATATACAATGAAGTCCAGCAAAGCCAGAAGGGCGGAGCAGGATTAAATAGGCCAACAAGGTCATGTGACCAGCAAAGGAAAAAAAAACTAACAGCAAGGTTCTAACAGTGCAATTCTGAAATTTTTTGCTTTTTCCTGCTCCTCTTAGCATGATAAAGAAGATTCAAAGAGAGCGAGATGCCAGCTCCTTTCATTCAGTCAGTAGCTTCAATCATTTCTGGTATATGAATAACATGATGTTTTTCAATGGCAAAAATCAATGAATATTGTAAATGCACAAACAGTAATTTCTCCGCATTGCAAGGTGCAATTCTGAAATTTTTTGCTTTTTCCTGCTCCTCTTAGCATGATAAAGAAGATTCAAAGAGAGTGAGATGCCAGCTCCTTTCATTCAGTCAGTAGCTTCAATCATTTCTGGACGTTTTTCAATGGCAAAAATCAATGAATATTGTAAATGCACAAACAGTAATTTCTCCGCATTGCAAGGTGCAATTCTGAAATTTTTTGCTTTTTCCTGCTCCTCTTAGCATGATAAAGAAGATTCAAAGAGAGTGAGATGCCAGCTCCTTTCATTCAGTCAGTAGCTTCAAACATTTCTGGTATATGAATAACATGATGTTTTTCAATGGCAAAAATCAATGAATATTGTAAATGCACAAACAGTAATTTCTCCGCATTGCAAGGTGCAATTCTGAAATTTTTTGCTTTTTCCTGCTCCTCTTAGCATGATAAAGAAGATTCAAAGAGAGTGAGATGCCAGCTCCTTTCATTCAGTCAGTAGCTTCAATCATTTCTGGACGTTTTTCAATGGCAAAAATCAATGAATATTGTAAATGCACAAACAGTAATTTCTCCGCATTGCAAGGTGCAATTCTGAAATTTTTTGCTTTTTCCTGCTCCTCTTAGCATGATAAAGAAGATTCAAAGAGAGTGAGATGCCAGCTCCTTTCATTCAGTCAGTAGCTTCAATCATTTCTGGACGTTTTTCAATGGCAAAAAACAATGAATATTGTAAATGCACAAACAGTAATTTCTCCGCATTGCAAGGTGCAATTCTGAAATTTTTTGCTTTTTCCTGCTCCTCTTAGCATGATAAAGAAGATTCAAAGAGAGTGAGATGCCAGCTCCTTTCATTCAGTCAGTAGCTTCAATCATTTCTGGTATATGAATAACATGATGTTTTTCAATGGCAAAAATCAATGAATATTGTAAATGCACAAACAGTAATTTCTCCTCATTGCAAGGTGCAATTCTGAAATTTTTTGCTTTTTCCTGCTCCTCTTAGCATGATAAAGAAGATTCAAAGAGAGTGAGATGCCAGCTCCTTTCATTCAGTCAGCAGCTTCAATCATTTCTGGACATTTTTCAATGGCAAAAATCAATGAATATTGTAAATGCACAAACAGTAATTTCTCCGCATTGCAAGGTGCAATTCTGAAATTTTTTGCTTTTTCCTGCTCCTCTTAGCATGATAAAGAAGATTCAAAGAGAGTGAGATGCCAGCTCCTTTCATTCAGTCAGTAGCTTCAAACATTTCTGGTATATGAATAACATGATGTTTTTCAATGGCAAAAATCAATGAATATTGTAAAAGCACAAACAGTAATTTCTCCGCATTGCAAGGTGCAATTCTGAAATTTTTTGCTTTTTCCTGCTCCTCTTAGCATGATAAAGAAGATTCAAAGAGAGTGAGATGCCAGCTCCTTTCATTCAGTCAGTAGCTTCAATCATTTCTGGACGTTTTTCAATGGCAAAAATCAATGAATATTGTAAATGCACAAACAGTAATTTCTCCGCATTGCAAGGTGCAATTCTGAAATTTTTTGCTTTTTCCTGCTCCTCTTAGCATGATAAAGAAGATTCAAAGAGAGTGAGATGCCAGCTCCTTTCATTCAGTCAGTAGCTTCAATCATTTCTGGTATATGAATAACATGATGTTTTTCAATGGCAAAAATCAATGAATATTGTAAATGCACAAACAGTAATTTCTCCGCATTGCAAGTTGCAATTCTGAAATTTTTTGCTTTTTCCTGCTCCTCTTAGCATGATAAAGAAGATTCAAAGAGAGTGAGATGCCAGCTCCTTTCATTCAGTCAGTAGCTTCAATTATTTCTGGACGTTTTTCAATGGCAAAAATCAATGAATATTGTAAATGCACAAACAGTAATTTCTCCGCATTGCAAGGTGCAATTCTGAAATTTTTTGCTTTTTCCTGCTCCTCTTAGCATGATAAAGAAGATTCAAAGAGAGTGAGATGCCAGCTCCTTTCATTCAGTCAGTTGCTTCAATCATTTCTGGACGTTTTTCAATGGCAAAAATCAGTGAATATTGTAAATGCACAAACAGTAATTTCTCCGCATTGCAAGGTGCAATTCTGAAATTTTTTGCTTTTTCCTGCTCCTCTTAGCATGATAAAGAAGATTCAAAGAGAGTGAGATGCCAGCTCCTTTCATTCAGTCAGTAGCTTCAATCATTTCTGGACGTTTTTCAATGGCAAAAATCAATGAATATTGTAAATGCACAAACAGTAATTTCTCCGCATTGCAAGGTGCAATTCTGAAATTTTTTGCTTTTTCCTGCTCCTCTTTGCATGATAAAGAAGATTCAAAGAGAGTGAGATGCCAGCTCCTTTCATTCAGTCAGTAGCTTCAATCATTTCTGGTATATGAATAACATGATGTTTTTCAATGGCAAAAATCAATGAATATTGTAAATGCACAAACAGTAATTTCTCCGCATTGCAAGGTGCAATTCTGAAATTTTTGGCTTTTTCCTGCTCCTCTTAGCATGATAAAGAAGATTCAAAGAGAGTGAGATGCCAGCTCCTTTCATTCAGTCAGTAGCTTCAATCATTTCTGGATGTTTTTCAATGGCAAAAATCAATGAATATTGTAAATGCACAAACAGTAATTTCTCCGCATTGCAAGGTGCAATTCTGAAATTTCTTGCATTTTCCTGCTCCTCTTAGCATGATAAAGAAGATTCAAAGAGAGTGAGATGCCAGCTCCTTTCATTCAGTCAGTAGCTTCAATCATTTCTGGACGTTTTTCAATGGCAAAAATCAATGAATATTGTAAATGCACAAACAGTAATTTCTCCGCATTGCAAGGTGCAATTCTGAAATTTTTTGCTTTTTCCTGCTCCTCTTAGCATGATAAAGAAGATTCAAAGAGAGTGAGATGCCAGCTCCTTTCATTCAGTCAGTAGCTTCAAACATTTCTGGTATATGAATAACATGATGTTTTTCAATGGCAAAAATCAATGAATATTGTAAATGCACAAACAGTAATTTCTCCGCATTGCAAGGTGCAATTCTGAAATTTTTTGCTTTTTCCTGCTCCTCTTAGCATGATAAAGAAGATTCAAAGAGAGTGAGATGCCAGCTTCTTTCATTCAGTCAGTAGCTTCAATCATTTCTGGACGTTTTTCAATGGCAAAAATCAATGAATATTGTAAAATCACAAACAGTAATTTCTCCGCATTGCAAGGTGCAATTCTGAAATTTTTTGCTTTTTCCTGCTCCTCTTAGCATGATAAAGAAGATTCAAAGAGAGTGAGATGCCAGCTTCTTTCATTCAGTCAGTAGCTTCAAACATTTCTGGGATATGAATAACATGATGTTTTTCAATGGCAAAAATTAATGAATATTGTAAATGCACAAACAGTAATTTCTCCGCATTGCAAGGTGCAATTCTGAAATTTTTTGCTTTTTCCTGCTCCTCTTAGCATGATAAAGAAGATTCAAAGAGAGTGAGATGCCAGCTCCTTTCATTCAGTCAGTAGCTTCAATCATTTCTGGACGTTTTTCAATGGCAAAAATCAATGAATATTGTAAATGCACAAACAGTAATTTCTCCGCATTGCAAGGTGCAATTCTGAAATTTTTTGCTTTTTCCTGCTCCTCTTAGCATGATAAAGAAGATTCAAAGAGAGTGAGATGCCAGCTCCTTTCATTCAGTCAGTAGCTTCAATCATTTCTGGACGTTTTTCAATGGCAAAAATCAATGAATATTGTAAATGCACAAACAGTAATTTCTCCGCATTGCAAGGTGCAATTCTGAAATTTTTTGCTTTTTCCTGCTCCTCTTAGCATGATAAAGAAGATTCAAAGAGAGTGAGATGCCAGCTCCTTTCATTCAGTCAGTAGCTTCAATCATTTCTGGTATATGAATAACATGATGTTTTTCAATGGCAAAAATCAATGAATATTGTAAATGCACAAACAGTAATTTCTCCGCATTGCAAGTTGCAATTCTGAAATTTTTTGCTTTTTCCTGCTCCTCTTAGCATGATAAAGAAGATTCAAAGAGAGTGAGATTCCAGCTCCTTTCATTCAGTCAGTAGCTTCAATCATTTCTGGACGTTTTTCAATGGCAAAAATCAATGAATATTGTAAATGCACAAACAGTAATTTCTCCGCATTGCAAGGTGCAATTCTGAAATTTTTTGCTTTTTCCTGCTCCTCTTAGCATGATAAAGAAGATTCAAAGAGAGTGAGATGCCAGCTCCTTTCATTCATTCAGTAGCTTCAATCATTTCTGGACGTTTTTCAATGGCAAAAATCAATGAATATTGTAAATGCACAAACAGTAATTTCTCCGCATTGCAAGATGCAATTCTGAAATTTTTTGCTTTTTCCTGCTCCTCTTAGCATGATAAAAAAGATTCAAAGAGAGTGAGATGCCAGCTCCTTTCATTCAGTCAGTAGCTTCAATCATTTCTGGACGTTTTTCAATGGCAAAAATCAATGAATATTGTAAATGCACAAACAGTAATTTCTCCGCATTGCAAGGTGCAATTCTGAAATTTTTTGCTTTTTCCTGCTCCTCTTAGCATGATAAAGAAGATTCAAAGAGAGTGAGATGCCAGCTCCTTTCATTCAGTCAGTAGCTTCAATCATTTCTGGTATATGAATAACATGATGTTTTTCAATGGCAAAAATCAATGAATATTGTAAATGCACAAACAGTAATTTCTCCGCATTGCAAGGTGCAATTCTGAAATTTTTTGCTTTTTCCTGCTCCTCTTAGCATGATAAAGAAGATTCAAAGAGAGTGAGATGCCAGCTCCTTTCATTCAGTCAGTAGCTTCAATCATTTCTGGACGTTTTTCAATGGCAAAAATCAATGAATATTGTAAATGCACAAACAGTAATTTCTCCGCATTGCAACGTGCAATTCTGAAATTTTTTGCTTTTTCCTGCTCCTCTTAGCATGATAAAGAAGATTCAAAGAGAGTGAGATGCCAGCTCCTTTCATTCAGTCAGTAGCTTCAGTCATTTCTGGACGTTTTTCAATGGCAAAAATCAATGAATATTGTAAATGCACAAACAGTAATTTCTCCGCATTGCAAGGTGCAATTCTGAAATTTTTTGCTTTTTCCTGCTCCTCTTAGCATGATAAAGAAGATTCAAAGAGAGTGAGATGCCAGCTCCTTTCATTCAGTCAGTAGCTTCAAACATTTCTGGTATAAACATTTCTGGACGTTTTTCAATGGCAAAAATCAATGAATATTGTAAATGCACAAACAGTAATATCTCCACATTGCAAGGTGCAATTCTGAAATTTTTTGCTTTTTCCTGCTAATCCTAGCATGATAAAGAAGATTCAAATAGAGTGAGATGCCAGCTCCTTTCATTCAGTCAGTAGCTTCAAACATTTCTGGACGTTTTTCAATGGCAAAATTCAATGAATATTGTAAATGCACAAACAGTAATATCTCCACATTGCCAGGTGCAATTCTGAAATTTTTTGCTTTTTCCTGCTAATCCTAGCATGATAAAGAAGATTCAAAGAGAGTGAGATGCCAGCTCCTTTCATTCAGTCAGTAGCTTCAATCATTTCTGGACGTTTTTCAATGGCAAAAATCAATGAATATTGTAAATGCACAAACAGTAATTTCTCCGCATTGCAAGGTGCAATTCTGAAATTTTTTGCTTTTTCCTGCTCCTCTTAGCATGATAAAGATGATTCAAAGAGAGTGAGATGCCAGCTCCTTTCATTCAGTCAGTAGCTTCAATCATTTCTGGACGTTTTTCAATGGCAAAAATCAATGAATATTGTAAATGCACAAACAGTAATTTCTCCGCATTGCAAGGTGCAATTCTGAAATTTTTTGCTTTTTCCTGCTCCTCTTAGCATGATAAAGAAGATTCAAAGAGAGTGAGATGCCAGCTCCTTTCATTCAGTCAGTAGCTTCAATCATTTCTGGTATATGAATAACATGATGTTTTTCAATGGCAAAAATCAATGAATATTGTAAATGCACAAACAGTAATTTCTCCGCATTGCAAGGTGCAATTCTGAAATTTTTTGCTTTTTCCTGCTCCTCTTAGCATGATAAAGAAGATTCAAAGAGAGTGAGATGCCAGCTCCTTTCATTCAATCAGTAGCTTCAATCATTTCTGGACGTTTTTCAATGGCAAAAATCAATGAATATTGTAAATGCACAAACAGTAATTTCTCCGCATTGCAAGATGCAATTCTGAAATTTTTTGCTTTTTCCTGCTCCTCTTAGCATGATAAAGAAGATTCAAAGAGAGTGAGATGCCAGCTCCTTTCATTCAGTCAGTAGCTTCAGTCATTTCTGGACGTTTTTCAATGCAAAAATCAATGAATATTGTAAATGCACAAACAGTAATTTCTCCGCATTGCAAGGTGCAATTCTGAAATTTTTTGCTTTTTCCTGCTCCTCAGCATGATAAAGAAGATTCAAAGAGAGTGAGATGCCAGCTCCTTTCATTCAGTCAGTAGCTTCAATCATTTCTGGTATATGAATAACATGATGTTTTTCAATGGCAAAAATCAATGAATATTGTAAATGCACAAACAGTAATTTCTCCGCATTGCAAGGTGCAATTCTGAAATTTTTTGCTTTTTCCTGCTCCTCTTAGCATGATAAAGAAGATTCAAAGAGAGTGAGATGCCAGCTCCTTTCATTCAGTCAGTAGCTTCAATCATTTCTGGATGTTTTTCAATGGCAAAAATCAATGAATATTGTAAATGCACAAACAGTAATTTCTCCGCATTGCAAGGTGCAATTCTGAAATTTCTTGCATTTTCCTGCTCCTCTTAGCATGATAAAGAAGATTCAAAGAGAATGAGATGCCAGCTCCTTTCATTCAGTCAGTAGCTTCAATCATTTCTGGACGTTTTTCAATGGCAAAAATCAATGAATATTGTAAATGCACAAACAGTAATTTCTCCGCATTGCAAGGTGCAATTCTGAAATTTTTTGCTTTTTCCTGCTCCTCTTAGCATGATAAAGAAGATTCAAAGAGAGTGAGATGCCAGCTCCTTTCATTCAGTCAGTAGCTTCAAACATTTCTGGTATATGAATAACATGATGTTTTTCAATGGCAAAAATCAATGAATATTGTAAATGCACAAACAGTAATTTCTCCGCATTGCAAGGTGCAATTCTGAAATTTTTTGCTTTTTCCTGCTCCTCTTAGCATGATAAAGAAGATTCAAAGAGAGTGAGATGCCAGCTCCTTTCATTCAGTCAGTAGCTTCAATCATTTCTGGACGTTTTTCAATGGCAAAAATCAATGAATATTGTAAATGCACAAACAGTAATTTCTCCGCATTGCAAGGTGCAATTCTGAAATTTTTTGCTTTTTCCTGCTCCTCTTAGCATGATAAAGAAGATTCAAAGATAGTTAGATGCCAGCTTCTTTCATTCAGTCAGTAGCTTCAAACATTTCTGGGATATGAATAACATGATGTTTTTCAATGGCAAAAATTAATGAATATTGTAAATGCACAAACAGTAATTTCTCCGCATTGCAAGGTGCAATTCTGAAATTTTTTGCTTTTTCCTGCTCCTCTTAGCATGATAAAGAAGATTCAAAGAGAGTGAGATGCCAGCTCCTTTCATTCAGTCAGTAGCTTCAATCATTTCTGGACGTTTTTCAATGGCAAAAATCAATGAATATTGTAAATGCACAAACAGTAATTTCTCCGCATTGCAAGGTGCAATTCTGAAATTTTTTGCTTTTTCCTGCTCCTCTTAGCATGATAAAGAAGATTCAAAGAGAGTGAGATGCCAGCTCCTTTCATTCAGTCAGTAGCTTCAATCATTTCTGGACGTTTTTCAATGGCAAAAATCAATGAATATTGTAAATGCACAAACAGTAATTTCTCCGCATTGCAAGGTGCAATTCTGAATTTTTTTGCTTTTTCCTGCTCCTCTTAGCATGATAAAGAAGATTCAAAGAGAGTGAGATGCCAGCTCCTTTCATTCAGTCAGTAGCTTCAATCATTTCTGGTATATGAATAACATGATGTTTTTCAATGGCAAAAATCAATGAATATTGTAAATGCACAAACAGTAATTTCTCCGCATTGCAAGTTGCAATTCTGAAATTTTTTGCTTTTTCCTGCTCCTCTTAGCATGATAAAGAAGATTCAAAGAGAGTGAGATTCCAGCTCCTTTCATTCAGTCAGTAGCTTCAATCATTTCTGGACGTTTTTCAATGGCAAAAATCAATGAATATTGTAAATGCACAAACAGTAATTTCTCCGCATTGCAAGGTGCAATTCTGAAATTTTTTGCTTTTTCCTGCTCCTCTTAGCATGATAAAGAAGATTCAAAGAGAGTGAGATGCCAGCTCCTTTCATTCAGTCAGTAGCTTCAATCATTTCTGGACGTTTTTCAATGGCAAAAATCAATGAATATTGTAAATGCACAAACAGTAATTTCTCCGCATTGCAAGGTGCAATTCTGAAATTTTTTGCTTTTTCCTGCTCCTCTTAGCATGATAAAGAAGATTCAAAGAGAGTGAGATGCCAGCTCCTTTCATTCAGTCAGTAGCTTCAATCATTTCTGGACGTTTTTCAATGGCAAAAATCAATGAATATTGTAAATGCACAAACAGTAATTTCTCCGCATTGCAAGGTGCAATTCTGAATTTTTTTGCTTTTTCCTGCTCCTCTTAGCATGATAAAGAAGATTCAAAGAGAGTGAGATGCCAGCTCCTTTCATTCAGTCAGTAGCTTCAATCATTTCTGGGTATGAATAACATGATGTTTTTCAATGGCAAAAATCAATGAATATTGTAAATGCACAAACAGTAATTTCTCCACATTGCAAGGTGCAATTCTGAAATTTTTTGCTTTTTCCTGCTCCTCTTAGCATGATAAAGAAGATTCAAAGAGAGTGAGATGCCAGCTCCTTTCATTCAGTCAGTAGCTTCAATCATTTCTGGACGTTTTTCAATGGCAAAAATCAATGAATATTGTAAATGCACAAACAGTAATTTCTCCGCATTGCAAGGTGCAATTCTGAAATTTTTTGCTTTTTCCTGCTCCTCTTAGCATGATAAAGAAGATTCAAAGAGAGTGAGATGCCAGCTCCTTTCATTCAGTCAGTAGCTTCAATCATTTCTGGACGTTTTTCAATGGCAAAAATCAATGAATATTGTAAATGCACAAACAGTAATTTCTCCGCATTGCAAGGTGCAATTCTGAATTTTTTTGCTTTTTCCTGCTCCTCTTAGCATGATAAAGAAGATTCAAAGAGAGTGAGATGCCAGCTCCTTTCATTCAGTCAGTAGCTTCAAACATTTCTGGTATAAACATTTCTGGACGTTTTTCAATGGCAAAAATCAATGAATATTGTAAATGCACAAACAGTAATATCTCCACATTGCAAGGTGCAATTCTGAAATTTTTTGCTTTTTCCTGCTAATCCTAGCATGATAAAGAAGATTCAAAGAGAGTGAGATGCCAGCTCCTTTCATTCAGTCAGTAGCTTCAATCATTTCTGGTATATGAATAACATGATGTTTTTCAATGGCAAAAATCAATGAATATTGTAAATGCACAAACAGTAATTTCTCCGCATTGCAAGGTGCAATTCTGAAATTTTTTGCTTTTTCCTGCTCCTCTTAGCATGGTAAAGAAGATTCAAAGAGAGTGAGATGCCAGCTCCTTTCATTCAGTCAGTAGCTTCAATCATTTCTGGACGTTTTTCAATGGCAAAAATCAATGAATATTGTAAATGCACAAACAGTAATTTCTCCGCATTGCAAGGTGCAATTCTGAAATTTTTTGCTTTTTCCTGCTCCTCTTAGCATGATAAAGAAGATTCAAAGAGAGTGAGATGCCAGCTCCTTTCATTCAGTCAGTAGCTTCAATCATTTCTGGACGTTTTTCAATGGCAAAAATCAATGAATATTGTAAATGCACAAACAGTAATTTCTCCGCATTGCAAGGTGCAATTCTGAAATGTTTTGCTTTTTCCTGCTCCTCTTAGCATGATAAAGAAGATTCAAAGAGAGTGAGATGCCAGCTCCTTTCATTCAGTCAGTAGCTTCAATCATTTCTGGGTATGAATAACATGATGTTTTTCAATGGCAAAAATCAATGAATATTGTAAATGCACAAACAGTAATTTCTCCACATTGCAAGGTGCAATTCTGAAATTTTTTGCTTTTTCCTGCTCCTCTTAGCATGATAAAGAAGATTCAAAGAGAGTGAGATGCCAGCTCCTTTCATTCAGTCAGTAGCTTCAATCATTTCTGGACGTTTTTCAATGGCAAAAATCAATGAATATTGTAAATGCACAAACAGTAATTTCTCCGCATTGCAAGGTGCAATTCTGAAATTTTTTGCTTTTTCCTGCTAATCCTAGCATGATAAAGAATATTCAAATAGAGTGAGATGCCAGCTCCTTTCATTCAGTCAGTAGCTTCAAACATTTCTGGACGTTTTTCAATGGCAAAAATCAATGAATATTGTAAATGCACAAACAGTAATATCTCCACATTGCAAGGTGCAATTCTGAAATTTTTTGCTTTTTCCTGCTAATCCTAGCATGATAAAGAAGATTCAAAGAGAGTGAGATGCCAGGTCTTTTCATTCAGTCAGTAGCCTCAAACATTTCTGGTATATGAATAACATGATGTTTTTCAATGGCAAAAATCAATGAATATTGTAAATGCACAAACAGTAATATCTCCACATTGCAAGGTGCAATTCTGAAATTTTTTGCTTTTTCCTGCTAATCCTAGCATGATAAAGAAGATTCAAAGAGAGTGAGATGCCAGCTCCTTTCATTCAGTCAGTAGCTTCAAACATTTCTGGACGTTTTTCAATGGCAAAAATCAATGAATATTGTAAATGCACAAACAGTAATATCTCCACATTGCAAGGTGCAATTCTGAAATTTTTTGCTTTTTCCTGCTACTCCTAGCATGATAAAGAAAATTCAAAGAGAGTGAGATGCCAGCTCCTTTCATTCAGTCAGTAGCTTCAAACATTTCTGGACGTTTTTCAATGGCAAAAATCAATGAATATTGTAAATGCACAAACAGTAATATCTCCACATTGCAAGGTGCAATTCTGAAATTTTTTGCTTTTTCCTGCTAATCCTAGCATGATAAAGAAGATTCAAATAGAGTGAGATGCCAGCTCCTTTCATTCAGTCAGTAGCTTCAAACATTTCTGGACGTTTTTCAATGGCAAAAATCAATGAATATTGTAAATGCACAAACAGTAATATCTAAACATTGCAAGGTGCAATTCTGAAATTTTTTGCTTTTTCCTGCTAATCCTAGCATGATAAAGAACATTCAAAGTGAGTGAGATGCCAGCTCCCTTCATTCAGTCAGTAGCTTCAAACATTTCTGGACGTTTTTCAATGGCAAAAATCAATGAATACTGTAAATGCACAAACAGTAAGATCTCCACATTGCAAGGTGCAATTCTGAAACCTTGCAATGCGGAGAAATTACTGTTTGTGCATTTACAATATTCATTGATTTTTGCCATTGAAAAACGTCCAGAAATGATTGAAGCTACTGACTGAATGAAAGGAGCTGGCATCTCACTCTCTTTGAATCTTCTTTATCATGCTAAGAGGAGCAGGAAAAAGCAAAAAATTTCAGAATTGCACCTTGCAATGCGGAGAAATTACTGTTTGTGCATTTACAATATTCATTGATTTTTGCCATTGAAAAACATCATGTTATTCATATACCAGAAATGTTTGAAGCTACTGACTGAATGAAAGGAGCTGGCATCTCACTCTCTTTCAATCTTCTTTATCATGCTAAGAGGAGCAGGAAAAAGCAAAAAATTTCAGAATTGCACCTTGCAATGCGGAGAAATTACTGTTTGTGCATTTACAATATTCATTGATTTTTGCCATTGAAAAACGTCCAGAAATGATTGAAGCTACTGACTGAATGAAAGGAGCTGGCATCTCACTCTCTTTGAATCTTCTTTATCATGCTAAGAGGAGCAGGAAAAAGCAAAAAATTTCAGAATTGCACCTTGCAATGCGGAGAAATTACTGTTTGTGCATTTACAATATTCATTGATTTTTGCCATTGAAAAACGTCCAGAAATGATTGAAGCTACTGACTGAATGAAAGGAGCTGGCATCTCACTCTCTTTGAATCTTCTTTATCATGCTAAGAGGAGCAGGAAAAAGCAAAAAAATTCAGAATTGCACCTTGCAATGCGGAGAAATTACTGTTTGTGCATTTACAATATTCATTGATTTTTGCCATTGAAAAACATCATGTTATTCATATACCAGAAATGATTGAAGCTACTGACTGAATGAAAGGAGCTGGCATCTCACTCTCTTTGAATCTTCTTTTTCATGCTAAGAGGAGCAGGAAAAAGCAAAAAATTTCAGAATTGCATCTTGCAATGCGGAGAAATTACTGTTTGTGCATTTACAATATTCATTGATTTTTGCCATTGAAAAACATCCAGAAATGATTGAAGCCACTGACTGAATGAAAGGAGCTGGCATCTCACTCTCTTTGAATCTTCTTTATCATGCTAAGAGGAGCAGGAAAAAGCAAAAAATTTCAGAATTGCACCTTGCAATGCGGAGAAATTACTGCTTGTGCATTTACAATATTCATTGATTTTTGCCATTGAAAAACGTCCAGAAATGATTGAAGCTACTGACTGAATGAAAGGAGCTGGCATCTCACTCTCTTTGAATCTTCTTTATCATGCTAAGAGGAGCAGGAAAAAGCAAAAAATTTCAGAATTGCATCTTGCAATGCGGAGAAATTACTGTTTGTGCATTTACAATATTTATTGATTTTTGCCATTGAAACACGTCCAGAAATGTTTGAAGCTACTGACTGAATGAAAGGAGCTGGCATCTCACTCTCTTTGAATCTTCTTTATCATGATAGGATTAGCAGGAAAAAGCAAAAAATTTCAGAATTGCACCTTGCAATGTGGAGATATTACTGTTTGTGCATTTACAATATTCATTGATTTTTGCCATTGAAAAACGTCCAGAAATGTTTGAAGCGACTGACTGAATGAAAGGAGCTGGCATCTCACTCTCTTTGAATCTTCTTTATCATGCTAGGGTTAGCAGGAAAAAGCAAAAAATTTCAGAATTGCACCTTGCAATGTGGAGATATTACTGTTTGTGCATTTACAATATTCATTGATTTTTGCCATTGAAAAACGTCCAGAAATGTTTATACCAGAAATGTTTGAAGCTACTGACTGAATGAAAGGAGCTGGCATCTCACTCTCTTTGAATCTTATTTATCATGCTAAGAGGAGCAGGAAAAAGCAAAAAATTTCAGAATTGCACCTTGCAATGCGGAGAAATTACTGTTTGTGCATTTACAATATTCATTGATTTTTGCCATTGAAAAACATCATGTTATTCATATACCAGAAATGATTGAAGCTACTGACTGAATGAAAGGAGCTGGCATCTCACTCTCTTTGAATCTTCTTTATCATGCTAGGATTAGCAGGAAAAAGCAAAAAATTTCAGAATTGCACCTTGAAATGTGGAGATATTACTGTTTGTGCATTTACAATATTCATTGATTTTTTCCATTGAAAAACGTCCAGAAATGTTTGAAGCTACTGACTGAATGAAAGGAGCTGGCATCTCACTCTCTTTGAATCTTCTTTATCATGCTAGGATTAGCAGGAAAAAGCAAAAAATTTCAGAATTGCACCTTGCAATGTGGAGATATTACTGTTTGTGCATTTACAATATTCATTGATTTTTGCCATTGAAAAACATCATGTTATTCATATACCAGAAATGTTTGAAGCTACTGACTGAATGAAAGGAGCTGGCATCTCACTCTCTTTGAATCTTCTTTATCATGCTAGGATTAGCAGGAAAAAGCAAAAAATTTCAGAATTGCACCTTGAAATGTGGAGATATTACTGTTTGTGCATTTACAATATTCATTGATTTTTTCCATTGAAAAACGTCCAGAAATGTTTGAAGCTACTGACTGAATGAAAGGAGCTGGCATCTCACTCTCTTTGAATCTTCTTTATCATGCTAGGATTAGCAGGAAAAAGCAAAAAATTTCAGAATTGCACCTTGCAATGTGGAGATATTACTGTTTGTGCATTTACAATATTCATTGATTTTTGCCATTGAAAAACATCATGTTATTCATATACCAGAAATGTTTGAAGCTACTGACTGAATGAAAGGAGCTGGCATCTCACTCTCTTTGAATCTTCTTTATCATGCTAGGATTAGCAGGAAAAAGAAAAAATTTCAGAATTGCACCTTGCAATGTGGAGATATTACTGTTTGTGCATTTACAATATTCATTGATTTTTGCCATTGAAAAACGTCCAGAAATGTTTGAAGCTACTGACTGAATGAAAGGAGCTGGCATCTCACTCTATTTGAATCTTCTTTATCATGCTAGGATTAGCAGGAAAAAGCAAAAAATTTCAGAATTGCACCTTGCAATGTGGAGATATTACTGTTTGTGCATTTACAATATTCATTGATTTTTGCCATTGAAAAACGTCCAGAAATGTTTATACCAGAAATGTTTGAAGCTACTGACTGAATGAAAGGAGCTGGCATCTCACTCTCTTTGAATCTTCTTTATTATGCTAAGAGGAGCAGGAAAAAGCAAAAAAATTCAGAATTGCACCTTGCAATGCGGAGAAATTACTGTTTGTGCATTTACAATATTCATTGATTTTTGCCATTGAAACACGTCCAGAAATGTTTGAAGCTACTGACTGAATGAAAGGAGCTGGCATCTCACTCTCTTTGAATCTTCTTTATCATGATAGGATTAGCAGGAAAAAGCAAAAAATTTCAGAATTGCACCTTGCAATGTGGAGATATTACTGTTTGTGCATTTACAATATTCATTGATTTTTGCCATTGAAAAACGTCCAGAAATGTTTATACCAGAAATGTTTGAAGCTACTGACTGAATGAAAGGAGCTGGCATCTCACTCTCTTTGAATCTTCTTTATCATGCTAAGAGGAGCAGGAAAAAGCAAAAAAATTCAGAATTGCACCTTGCAATGCGGAGAAATTACTGTTTGTGCATTTACAATATTCATTGATTTTTGCCATTGAAAAACATCATGTTATTCATATACCAGAAATGATTGAAGCTACTGACTGAATGAAAGGAGCTGGCATCTCACTCTCTTTGAATCTTCTTTATCATGCTAGGATTAGCAGGAAAAAGCAAAAAATTTCAGAATTGCACCTTGCAATGTGGAGATATTACTGTTTGTGCATTTACAATATTCATTGATTTTTGCCATTGAAAAACGTCCAGAAATGTTTGAAGCTACTGACTGAATGAAAGGAGCTGGCATATCACTCTCTTTGAATCTTCTTTATCATGCTAGGATTAGCAGGAAAAAGCAAAAAATTTCAGAATTGCACCTTGCAATGTGGAGATATTACTGTTTGTGCATTTACAATATTCATTGATTTTTGCCATTGAAAAACGTCCAGAAATGTTTGAAGCTACTGACTGAATGAAAGGAGCTGGCATATCACTCTCTTTGAATCTTCTTTATCATGCTAGGAGTAGCAGGAAAAAGCAAAAAATTTCAGAATTGCACCTTGCAATGTGGAGATATTACTGTTTGTGCATTTACAATATTCATTGATTTTTTCCATTGAAAAACGTCCAGAAATGTTTGAAGCTACTGACTGAATGAAAGGAGCTGGCATCTCACTCTCTTTGAATCTTCTTTATCATGCTAGGATTAGCAGGAAAAAGCAAAAAATTTCAGAATTGCACCTTGCAATGTGGAGATATTACTGTTTGTGCATTTACAATATTCATTGATTTTTGCCATTGAAAAACATCATGTTATTCATATACCAGAAATGTTTGAAGCTACTGACTGAATGAAAGGAGCTGGCATCTCACTCTCTTTGAATCTTCTTTATCATGCTAGGATTAGCAGGAAAAAGCAAAAAATTTCAGAATTGCACCTTGCAATGCGGAGAAATTACTGTTTGTGCATTTACAATATTCATTGATTTTTGCCATTGAAAAACATCATGTTATTCATATACCAGAAATGATTGAAGCTACTGACTGAATGAAAGGAGCTGGCATCTCACTCTCTTTGAATCTTCTTTATCATGCTAGGATTAGCAGGAAAAAGCAAAAAATTTCAGAATTGCACCTTGAAATGTGGAGATATTACTGTTTGTGCATTTACAATATTCATTGATTTTTTCCATTGAAAAACGTCCAGAAATGTTTGAAGCTACTGACTGAATGAAAGGAGCTGGCATCTCACTCTCTTTGAATCTTCTTTATCATGCTAGGATTAGCAGGAAAAAGCAAAAAATTTCAGAATTGCACCTTGCAATGTGGAGATATTACTGTTTGTGCATTTACAATATTCATTGATTTTTGCCATTGAAAAACATCATGTTATTCATATACCAGAAATGTTTGAAGCTACTGACTGAATGAAAGGAGCTGGCATCTCACTCTCTTTGAATCTTCTTTATCATGCTAGGATTAGCAGGAAAAAGCAAAAAATTTCAGAATTGCACCTTGCAATGTGGAGATATTACTGTTTGTGCATTTACAATATTCATTGATTTTTGCCATTGAAAAACGTCCAGAAATGTTTGAAGCTACTGACTGAATGAAAGGAGCTGGCATCTCACTCTATTTGAATCTTCTTTATCATGCTAGGATTAGCAGGAAAAAGCAAAAAATTTCAGAATTGCACCTTGCAATGTGGAGATATTACTGTTTGTGCATTTACAATATTCATTGATTTTTGCCATTGAAAAACGTCCAGAAATGTTTATACCAGAAATGTTTGAAGCTACTGACTGAATGAAAGGAGCTGGCATCTCACTCTCTTTGAATCTTCTTTATTATGCTAAGAGGAGCAGGAAAAAGCAAAAAAATTCAGAATTGCACCTTGCAATGCGGAGAAATTACTGTTTGTGCATTTACAATATTCATTGATTTTTGCCATTGAAACACGTCCAGAAATGTTTGAAGCTACTGACTGAATGAAAGGAGCTGGCATCTCACTCTCTTTGAATCTTCTTTATCATGATAGGATTAGCAGGAAAAAGCAAAAAATTTCAGAATTGCACCTTGCAATGTGGAGATATTACTGTTTGTGCATTTACAATATTCATTGATTTTTGCCATTGAAAAACATCATGTTATTCATATACCAGAAATGTTTGAAGCTACTGACTGAATGAAAGGAGCTGGCATCTCAATCTCTTTGAATCTTCTTTATCATGCTAAGAGGAGCAGGATAAAGCAAAAAATTTCAGAATTGCACCTTGCAATGTGGAGAAATTACTGTTTGTGCATTTACAATATTCATTGATTTTTACCATTGAAAAACGTCCAGAAATGATTGAAGCTACTGACTGAATGAAAGTAGCTGGCATCTCACTCTCTTTGAATCTTCTTTATCATGCTAAGAGGAGCAGGAAAAAGCAAAAAATTTCAGACTTGCACCTTGCAATGCGGAGAAATTACTGTTTGTGCATTTACAATATTCATTGATTTTTGCCATTGAAAAACATCATGTTATTCATATACCAGAAATGTTTGAAGCTACTGACTGAATGAAAGGAGCTGGCATCTCACTCTCTTTGAATCTTCTTTATCATGCTAAGAGGAGCAGGAAAAAGCAAAAAATTTCAGACTTGCACCTTGCAATGCGGAGAAATTACTGTTTGTGCATTTACAATATTCATTGATTTTTGCCATTGAAAAACATCATGTTATTCATATACCAGAAATGTTTGAAGCTACTGACTGAATGAAAGGAACTGGCATCTCACTCTCTTTGAATCTTCTTTATCATGCTAAGAGGAGCAGGAAAAAGCAAAAAATTTCAGAATTGCACCTTGCAATGCGGAGAAATTACTGTTTGTGCATTTACAATATTCATTGATTTTTGCCATTGAAAAACGTCCAGAAATGATTGAAGGTACTGACTGAATGAAAGGAGCTGGCATCTCACTCTCTTTGAATCTTCTTTATCATTCTAAGAGGAGCAGGAAAAAGCAAAAAATTTCAGAATTGCACCTTGCAGTGCGGAGAAATTACTGTTTGTGCATTTACAATATTCATTGATTTTTGCCATTGAAAAACGTCCAGAAATGATTGAAGCTACTGACTCAATGAATGGAGCTGGCATCTCACTCTCTTTGAATCTTCTTTATCATGCTAAGAGGAGCAGGAAAAAGCAAAAAATTTCAGAATTGCACCTTGCAATGCGGAGAAATTACAGTTTGTGCATTTACAATATTCATTGATTTTTGCCATTGAAAAACGTCCAGAAATGATTGAAGCTACTGACTGAATGAAAGGAGCTGGCATCTCACTCTCTTTGAATCTTCTTTATCATGCTAAGAGGAGCAGGAAAAAGCAAAAAATTTCAGAATTGCACCTTGCAATGCGGAGAAATTACTGTTTGTGCATTTACAATATTCGTTGATTTTTGCCATTGAAAAACGTCCAGAAATGATTGAAGCTACTGACTGAATGAAAGGAGCTGGCATCTCACTCTCTTTGAATCTTCTTTATCATGCTAAGAGGAGCAGGAAAAAGCAAAAAATTTCAGAATTGCACCTTGCAATGCGGAGAAATTACAGTTTGTGCATTTACAATATTCATTGATTTTTGCCATTGAAAAACGTCCAGAAATGATTGAAGCTACTGACTGAATGAAAGGAGCTGGCATCTCACTCTCTTTGAATCTTCTTTATCATGCTAAGAGGAGCAGGAAAAAGCAAAAAATTTCAGAATTGCACCTTGCAATGCGGAGAAATTACTGTTTGTGCATTTACAATATTCATTGATTTTTGCCATTGAAAAACATGTTATTCATATACCAGAAATGTTTGAAGCTCCTGACTGAATGAAAGGAGCTGGCACCTCACTCTCTTTGAATCTTCTTTATCATGCTAAGAGGAGCAGGAAAAAGCAAAAAATTTCAGAATTGCACCTTGCAATGCGGAGAAATTACTGTTTGTGCATTTACAATATTCATTGATTTTTGCCATTGAAAAACGTCCAGAAATGATTGAAGCTACTGACTGAATGAAAGGAGCTGGCATCTCACTCTCTTTGAATCTTCTTTATTATGCTAAGAGGAGCAGGAAAAAGCAAAAAATTTCAGAATTGCACCTTGCAATGCGGAGAAATTACTGTTTGTGCATTTACAATATTCATTGATTTTTGCCATTGAAAAATGTCCAGAAATGATTGAAGCTACTGACTGAATGAAAGGAGCTGGCATCTCACTCTCTTTGAATCTTCTTTATCATGCTAAGAGGAGCAGGAAAAAGCAAAAAATTTCAGAATTGCGCCTTGCAATGCGGAGAAATTACTGTGTGCATTTACAAAATTCATTGATTTTTGCCATTGAAAAACATCATGTTATTCATATACCAGAAATGATTGAAGCTACTGACTGAAGGAAAGGAGCTGGCATCTCACTCTCTTTGAATCTTCTTTATCATGCTAAGAGGAGCAGGAAAAAGCAAAAAATTTCAGAATTGCACCTTGCAATGCGGAGAAATTACTGTTTGTGCATTTACAATATTCATTGATTTTTGCCATTGAAAAACGTCCAGAAATGATTGAAGCTACTGACTGAATGAAAGGAGCTGGCATCTCACTCTCTTTGAATCTTCTTTATCATGCTAAGAGGAGCAGGAAAAAGCAAAAAATTTCAGAATTGCTCCTTGCAATGCGGAGAAATTACTGTTTGTGCATTTACAATATTCATTGATTTTTGCGATTGAAAAACATCATGTTATTCATATTCCAGAAATGATTGAAGCTACTGACTGAATGAAAGGAGCTGGCATCTCATTCTCTTTGAATCTTCTTTATCATGCTAAGAGGAGCAGGAAAAAGTAAAAAATTTCAGAATTGCACCTTGCAATGCGGAGAAATTACTGTTTGTGCATTTACAATATTCAATGATTTTTGCCATTGAAAAACATCCAGAAATGATTGAAGCTACTGACTGAATGAAAGGAGCTGGCATCTCACTCTCTTTGAATCTTGTTTATCATGCTAAGAGGAGCAGGAAAAAGCAAAAAATTTCAGAATTGCACCTTGCAATGCGGAGAAATTACTGTTTGTGCATTTACAATATTCATTGATTTTTGCCATTGAAAAACGTCCAGAAATGATTGAAGCTACTGACTGAATGAAAGGAGCTGGCATCTCACTCTCTTTGAATCTTCTTTATCATGCTAAGAGGAGCAGGAAAAAGCCAAAAATTTCAGAATTGCACCTTGCAATGCGGAGAAATTACTGTTTGTGCATTTACAATATTCATTGATTTTTGCTATTGAAAAACATCATGTTATTCATATACCAGAAATGATTGAAGCTACTGACTGAATGAAAGGAGCTGGCATCTCACTCTCTTTGAATCTTCTTTATCATGCTAAGAGGAGCAGGAAAAAGCAAAAAATTTCAGAATTGCACCTTGCAATGCGGAGAAATTGCAGTTTGTGCATTTACAATATTCATTGATTTTTGCCATTGAAAAACGTCCAGAAATGATTGAAGCTACTGACTGAATGAAAGGAGCTGGCATCTCACTCTCTTTGAATCTTCTTTATCATGCTAAGAGGAGCAGGAAAAAGCAAAAAATTTCAGAATTGCACCTTGCAATGCGGAGAAATTACTGTTTGTGCATTTACAATATTCATTGATTTTTGCCATTGAAAAACATCATGTTATTCATATACCAGAAATGATTGAAGCTACTGACTGAATGAAAGGAGCTGGCATCTCACTCTCTTTGAATCTTCTTTATCATGCTAAGAGGAGCAGGAAAAAGCAAAAAATTTCAGAATTGCACCTTGCAATGCGGAGAAATTGCAGTTTGTGCATTTACAATATTCATTGATTTTTGCCATTGAAAAACGTCCAGAAATGATTGAAGCTACTGACTGAATGAAAGGAGCTGGCATCTCACTCTCTTTGAATCTTCTTTATCATGCTAAGAGGAGCAGGAAAAAGCAAAAAATTTCAGAATTGCACCTTGCAATGCGGAGAAATTACTGTTTGTGCATTTACAATATTCATTGATTTTTGCCATTGAAAATCGTTCAGAAATGATTGAAGCTACTGACTGAATGAAAGGAGCTGGCATCTCACTCTCTTTGAATCTTCTTTATCATGCTAAGAGGAGCAGGAAAAAGCCAAAAATTTCAGAATTGCACCTTGCAATGCGGAGAAATTACTGTTTGTGCATTTACAATATTCATTGATTTTTGCTATTGAAAAACATCATGTTATTCATATACCAGAAATGATTGAAGCTACTGACTGAATGAAAGGAGCTGGCATCTCACTCTCTTTGAATCTTCTTTATCATGCTAAGAGGAGCAGGAAAAAGCAAAAAATTTCAGAATTGCACCTTGCAATGCGGAGAAATTGCAGTTTGTGCATTTACAATATTCATTGATTTTTGCCATTGAAAAACGTCCAGAAATGATTGAAGCTACTGACTGAATGAAAGGAGCTGGCATCTCACTCTCTTTGAATCTTCTTTATCATGCTAAGAGGAGCAGGAAAAAGCAAAAAATTTCAGAATTGCACCTTGCAATGCGGAGAAATTACTGTTTGTGCATTTACAATATTCATTGATTTTTGCCATTGAAAAACATCATGTTATTCATATACCAGAAATGATTGAAGCTACTGACTGAATGAAAGGAGCTGGCATCTCACTCTCTTTGAATCTTCTTTATCATGCTAAGAGGAGCAGGAAAAAGCAAAAAATTTCAGAATTGCACCTTGCAATGCGGAGAAATTGCAGTTTGTGCATTTACAATATTCATTGATTTTTGCCATTGAAAAACGTCCAGAAATGATTGAAGCTACTGACTGAATGAAAGGAGCTGGCATCTCACTCTCTTTGAATCTTCTTTATCATGCTAAGAGGAGCAGGAAAAAGCAAAAAATTTCAGAATTGCGCCTTGCAATGCGGAGAAATTACTGTTTGTGCATTTACAAAATTCATTGATTTTTGCCATTGAAAAACATCATGTTATTCATATACCAGAAATGATTGAAGCTACTGACTGAAGAAAAGGATCTGGCATCTCACTCTCTTTGAATCTTCTTTGTCATGCTAAGAGGAGCAGGAAAAAGCAAAAAATTTCAGAATTGCACCTTGCAATGCGGAGAAATTACTGTTTGTGCATTTACAATATTCATTGATTTTTGCCATTGAAAAACGTCATGTTATTCATATACCAGAAATGATTGAAGCTACTGACTGAATGAAAGGAGCTGGCATCTCACTCTCTTTGAATCTTCTTTATCATGCTAAGAGGAGCAGGAAAAAGCAAAAAATTTCAGAATTGCACCTTGCAATGCGGAGAAATTACTGTTTGTGCATTTACAATATTCATTGATTTTTGCCATTGAAAAACGTCCAGAAATGATTGAAGCTACTGACTGAATGAAAGGAGCTGGCATCTCACTCTCTTTGAATCTTCTTTATCATGCTAAGAGGAGCAGGAAAAAGCAAAAAATTTCAGAATTGCACCTTGCAATGCGGAGAAATTACTGTTTGTGCATTTACAATATTCATTGATTTTTGCCATTGAAAAACGTCATGTTATTCATATACCAGAAATGATTGAAGCTACTGACTGAATGAAAGGAGCTGGCATCTCACTCTCTTTGAATCTTCTTTATCATGCTAAGAGGAGCAGGAAAAAGCAAAAAATTTCAGAATTGCACCTTGCAATGCGGAGAAATTACTGTTTGTGCATTTACAATATTCATTGATTTTTGCCATTGAAAAACGTCCAGAAATGATTGAAGCTACTGACTGAATGAAAGGAGCTGGCATCTCACTCTCTTTGAATCTTCTTTATCATGCTAAGAGGAGCAGGAAAAAGCAAAAAATTTCAGAATTGCACCTTGCAATGCGGAGAAATTACTGTTTGTGCATTTACAATATTCATTGATTTTTGCCATTGAAAAACGTCCAGAAATGATTGAAGCTACTGACTGAATGAAAGGAGCTGGCATCTCACTCTCTTTGAATCTTCTTTATCATGCTAAGAGGAGCAGGAAAAAGCAAAAAATTTCAGAATTGCACCTTGCAATGCGGAGAAATTACTGTTTGTGCATTTACAATATTCATTGATTTTTGCCATTGAAAAATGTCCAGAAATGATTGAAGCTACTGACTGAATGAAAGGAGCTGGCATCTCACTCTCTTTGAATCTTCTTTATCATGCTAAGAGGAGCAGGAAAAAGCAAAAAATTTCAGAATTGCGCCTTGCAATGCGGAGAAATTACTGTTTGTGCATTTACAAAATTCATTGATTTTTGCCATTGAAAAACATCATGTTATTCATATACCAGAAATGATTGAAGCTACTGACTGAAGGAAAGGATCTGGCATCTCACTCTCTTTGAATCTTCTTTGTCATGCTAAGAGGAGCAGGAAAAAGCAAAAAATTTCAGAATTGCACCTTGCAATGCGGAGAAATTACTGTTTGTGCATTTACAATATTCAATGATTTTTGCCATTGAAAAACGTCCAGAAATGATTGAAGCTACTGACTGAATGAAAGGAGCTGGCATCTCACTCTCTTTGAATCTTCTTTATCATGCTAAGAGGAGCAGGAAAAAGCAAAAAATTTCAGAATTGCACCTTGCAATGCGGAGAAATTACTGTTTGTGCATTTACAATATTCATTGATTTTTGCCATTGAAAAACGTCCAGAAATGATTGAAGCTACTGACTGAATGAAAGGAGCTGGCATCTCACTCTCTTTGAATCTTCTTTATCATGCTAAGAGGAGCAGGAAAAAGCAAAAAATTTCAGAATTGCACCTTGCAATGCGGAGAAATTACTGTTTGTGCATTTACAATATTCATTGATTTTTGCCATTGAAAAATGTCCAGAAATGATTGAAGCTACTGACTGAATGAAAGGAGCTGGCATCTCACTCTCTTTGAATCTTCTTTATCATGCTAAGAGGAGCAGGAAAAAGCAAAAAATTTCAGAATTGCGCCTTGCAATGCGGAGAAATTACTGTTTGTGCATTTACAAAATTCATTGATTTTTGCCATTGAAAAACATCATGTTATTCATATACCAGAAATGATTGAAGCTACTGACTGAAGGAAAGGATCTGGCATCTCACTCTCTTTGAATCTTCTTTGTCATGCTAAGAGGAGCAGGAAAAAGCAAAAAATTTCAGAATTGCACCTTGCAATGCGGAGAAATTACTGTTTGTGCATTTACAATATTCATTGATTTTTGCCATTGAAAAACGTCCAGAAATGATTGAAGCTACTGACTGAATGAAAGGAGCTGGCATCTCACTCTCTTTGAATCTTCTTTATCATGCTAAGAGGAGCAGGAAAAAGCAAAACATTTCAGAATTGCACCTTGCAATGCGGAGAAATTACTGTTTGTGCATTTACAATATTCATTGATTTTTGCGATTGAAAAACATCATGTTATTCATATACCAGAAATGATTGAAGCTACTGACTGAATGAAAGGAGCTGGCATCTAACTCTCTTTGAATCTTCTTTATCATGCTAAGAGGAGCAGGAAAAAGTAAAAAATTTCAGAATTGCACCTTGCAATGCGGAGAAATTACTGTTTGTGCATTTACAATATTCAATGATTTTTGCCATTGAAAAACGTCCAGAAATGATTGAAGCTACTGACTGAATGAAAGGAGCTGGCATCTCACTCTCTTTGAATCTTCTTTATCATGCTAAGAGGAGCAGGAAAAAGCAAAAAATTTCAGAATTGCACCTTGCAATGCGGAGAAATTACTGTTTGTGCATTTACAATATTCATTGATTTTTGCCATTGAAAAACATCATGTTATTCATATACCAGAAATGATTGAAGCTACTGACTGAATGAAAGGAGCTGGCATCTCACTCTCTTTGAATCTTCTTTATCATGCTAAGAGGAGCAGGAAAAAGCAAAAAATTTCAGAATTGCACCTTGCAATGCGGAGAAATTGCAGTTTGTGCATTTACAATATTCATTGATTTTTGCCATTGAAAAACGTCCAGAAATGATTGAAGCTACTGACTGAATGAAAGGAGCTGGCATCTCACTCTCTTTGAATCTTCTTTATCATGCTAAGAGGAGCAGGAAAAAGCAAAAAATTTCAGAATTGCACCTTGCAATGCGGAGAAATTACTGTTTGTGCATTTACAATATTCATTGATTTTTGCCATTGAAAAACGTCCAGAAATGATTGAAGCTACTCACTGAATGAAAGGAGCTGGCATCTCACTCTCTTTGAATCTTCTTTATCATGCTAAGAGGAGCAGGAAAAAGCAAAAAATTTCAGAATTGCACCTTGCAATGCGGAGAAATTACTGTTTGTGCATTTACAATATTCATTGATTTTTGCCATTGAAAAACGTCCAGAAATGATTGAAGCTACTGACTGAATGAAAGGAGCTGGCATCTCACTCTCTTTGAATCTTCTTTATCATGCTAAGAGGAGCAGGAAAAAGCAAAAAATTTCAGAATTGCACCTTGCAATGCGGAGAAATTACTGTTTGTGCATTTACAATATTCATTGATTTTTGCCATTGAAAAACATCATGTTATTCATATACCAGAAATGTTTGAAGCTACTGACTGAATGAAAGGAGCTGGCATCTCACTCTCTTTGAATCTTCTTTATCATGCTAAGAGGAGCAGGAAAAAGCAAAAAAGTTCAGAATTGCACCTTGCAATGCGGAGAAATTACTGTTTGTGCATTTACAATATTCATTGATTTTTGCCATTGAAAAACATCATGTTATTCATATACCAGAAATGTTTGAAGCTACTGACTGAATGAAAGGAGCTGGCATCTCACTCTCTTTGAATCTTCTTTATCATGCTAAGAGGAGCAGGAAAAAGCAAAAAATTTCAGAATTGCACCTTGCAATGCGGAGAAATTACTGTTTGTGCATTTACAATATTCATTGATTTTTGCCATTGAAAAATGTCCAGAAATGATTGAAGCTACTGACTGAATGAAAGGAGCTGGCATCTCACTCTCTTTGAATCTTCTTTATCATGCTAAGAGGAGCAGGAAAAAGCAAAAAATTTCAGAATTGCGCCTTGCAATGCGGAGAAATTACTGTTTGTGCATTTACAAAATTCATTGATTTTTGCCATTGAAAAACATCATGTTATTCATATACCAGAAATGATTGAAGCTACTGACTGAAGAAAAGGATCTGGCATCTCACTCTCTTTGAATCTTCTTTGTCATGCTAAGAGGAGCAGGAAAAAGCAAAAAATTTCAGAATTGCACCTTGCAATGCGGAGAAATTACTGTTTGTGCATTTACAATATTCATTGATTTTTGCCATTGAAAAACGTCCAGAAATGATTGAAGCTACTGACTGAATGAAAGGAGCTGGCATCTCACTCTCTTTGAATCTTCTTTATCATGCTAAGAGGAGCAGGAAAAAGCAAAACATTTCAGAATTGCACCTTGCAATGCGGAGAAATTACTGTTTGTGCATTTACAATATTCATTGATTTTTGCGATTGAAAAACATCATGTTATTCATATACCAGAAATGATTGAAGCTACTGACTGAATGAAAGGAGCTGGCATCTCACTCTCTTTGAATCTTCTTTGTCATGCTAAGAGGAGCAGGAAAAAGTAAAAAATTTCAGAATTGCACCTTGCAATGCGGAGAAATTACTGTTTGTGCATTTACAATATTCAATGATTTTTGCCATTGAAAAACGTCCAGAAATGATTGAAGCTACTGACTGAATGAAAGGAGCTGGCATCTCACTCTCTTTGAATCTTCTTTATCATGCTAAGAGGAGCAGGAAAAAGCAAAAAATTTCAGAATTGCACCTTGCAATGCGGAGAAATTACTGTTTGTGCATTTACAATATTCATTGATTTTTGCCATTGAAAAACGTCCAGAAATGATTGAAGCTACTGACTGAATGAAAGGAGGTGGCATCTCACTCTCTTTGAATCTTCTTTATCATGCTAAGAGGAGCAGGAAAAAGCAAAAAATTTCAGAATTGCACCTTGCAATGCGGAGAAATTACTGTTTGTGCATTTACAATATTCATTGATTTTTGCCATTGAAAAATGTCCAGAAATGATTGAAGCTACTGACTGAATGAAAGGAGCTGGCATCTCACTCTCTTTGAATCTTCTTTATCATGCTAAGAGGAGCAGGAAAAAGCAAAAAATTTCAGAATTGCGCCTTGCAATGCGGAGAAATTACTGTTTGTGCATTTACAAAATTCATTGATTTTTGCCATTGAAAAACATCATGTTATTCATATACCAGAAATGATTGAAGCTACTGACTGAAGGAAAGGATCTGGCATCTCACTCTCTTTGAATCTTCTTTGTCATGCTAAGAGGAGCAGGAAAAAGCAAAAAATTTCAGAATTGCACCTTGCAATGCGGAGAAATTACTGTTTGTGCATTTACAATATTCATTGATTTTTGCCATTGAAAAACGTCCAGAAATGATTGAAGCTACTGACTGAATGAAAGGAGCTGGCATCTCACTCTCTTTGAATCTTCTTTATCATGCTAAGAGGAGCAGGAAAAAGCAAAAAATTTCAGAATTGCACCTTGCAATGCGGAGAAATTACTGTTTGTGCATTTACAATATTCATTGATTTTTGCCATTGAAAAACATCATGTTATTCATATACCAGAAATGATTGAAGCTACTGACTGAATGAAAGGAGCTGGCATCTCACTCTCTTTGAATCTTCTTTATCATGCTAAGAGGAGCAGGAAAAAGCAAAAAATTTCAGAATTGCACCTTGCAATGCGGAGAAATTGCAGTTTGTGCATTTACAATATTCATTGATTTTTGCCATTGAAAAACGTCCAGAAATGATTGAAGCTACTGACTGAATGAAAGGAGCTGGCATCTCACTCTCTTTGAATCTTCTTTATCATGCTAAGAGGAGCAGGAAAAAGCAAAAAATTTCAGAATTGCACCTTGCAATGCGGAGAAATTACTGTTTGTGCATTTACAATATTCATTGATTTTTGCCATTGAAAAACGTCCAGAAATGATTGAAGCTACTGACTGAATGAAAGGAGCTGGCATCTCACTCTCTTTGAATCTTCTTTATCATGCTAAGAGGAGCAGGAAAAAGCAAAAAATTTCAGAATTGCACCTTGCAATGCGGAGAAATTACTGTTTGTGCATTTACAATATTCATTGATTTTTGCCATTGAAAAACATCATGTTATTCATATACCAGAAATGTTTGAAGCTACTGACTGAATGAAAGGAGCTGGCATCTCACTCTCTTTGAATCTTCTTTATCATGCTAAGAGGAGCAGGAAAAAGCAAAAAATTTCAGAATTGCACCTTGCAATGCGGAGAAATTACTGTTTGTGCATTTACAATATTCATTGATTTTTGCCATTGAAAAACGTCCAGAAATGATTGAAGCTACTGACTGAATGAAAGGAGCTGGCATCTCACTCTCTTTGAATCTTCTTTATCATGCTAAGAGGAGCAGGAAAAAGCAAAACATTTCAGAATTGCACCTTGCAATGCGGAGAAATTACTGTTTGTGCATTTACAATATTCATTGATTTTTGCGATTGAAAAACATCATGTTATTCATATACCAGAAATGATTGAAGCTACTGACTGAATGAAAGGAGCTGGCATCTCACTCTCTTTGAATCTTCTTTGTCATGCTAAGAGGAGCAGGAAAAAGTAAAAAATTTCAGAATTGCACCTTGCAATGCGGAGAAATTACTGTTTGTGCATTTACAATATTCAATGATTTTTGCCATTGAAAAACGTCCAGAAATGATTGAAGCTACTGACTGAATGAAAGGAGCTGGCATCTCACTCTCTTTGAATCTTCTTTATCATGCTAAGAGGAGCAGGAAAAAGCAAAAAATTTCAGAATTGCACCTTGCAATGCGGAGAAATTGCAGTTTGTGCATTTACAATATTCATTGATTTTTGCCATTGAAAAACGTCCAGAAATGATTGAAGCTACTGACTGAATGAAAGGAGCTGGCATCTCACTCTCTTTGAATCTTCTTTATCATGCTAAGAGGAGCAGGAAAAAGCAAAAAATTTCAGAATTGCACCTTGCAATGCGGAGAAATTACTGTTTGTGCATTTACAATATTCATTGATTTTTGCCATTGAAAAACATCATGTTATTCATATACCAGAAATGTTTGAAGCTACTGACTGAATGAAAGGAGCTGGCATCTCACTCTCTTTGAATCTTCTTTATCATGCTAAGAGGAGCAGGAAAAAGCAAAAAATTTCAGAATTGCACCTTGCAATGCGGAGAAATTACTGTTTGTGCATTTACAATATTCATTGATTTTTGCCATTGAAAAACGTCCAGAAATGATTGAAGCTACTGACTGAATGAAAGGAGCTGGCATCTCACTCTCTTTGAATCTTCTTTATTATGCTAAGAGGAGCAGGAAAAAGCAAAACATTTCAGAATTGCACCTTGCAATGCGGAGAAATTACTGTTTGTGCATTTACAATATTCATTGATTTTTGCGATTGAAAAACATCATGTTATTCATATACCAGAAATGATTGAAGCTACTGACTGAATGAAAGGAGCTGGCATCTCACTCTCTTTGAATCTTCTTTGTCATGCTAAGAGGAGCAGGAAAAAGTAAAAAATTTCAGAATTGCACCTTGCAATGCGGAGAAATTACTGTTTGTGCATTTACAATATTCAATGATTTTTGCCATTGAAAAACGTCCAGAAATGATTGAAGCTACTGACTGAATGAAAGGAGCTGGCATCTCACTCTCTTTGAATCTTCTTTATCATGCTAAGAGGAGCAGGAAAAAGCAAAAAATTTCAGAATTGCACCTTGCAATGCGGAGAAATTACTGTTTGTGCATTTACAATATTCATTGATTTTTGCCATTGAAAAACGTCCAGAAATGATTGAAGCTACTGACTGAATGAAAGGAGCTGGCATCTCACTCTCTTTGAATCTTCTTTATCATGCTAAGAGGAGCAGGAAAAAGCAAAAAATTTCAGAATTGCACCTTGCAATGCGGAGAAATTACTGTTTGTGCATTTACAATATTCATTGATTTTTGCCATTGAAAAATGTCCAGAAATGATTGAAGCTACTGACTGAATGAAAGGAGCTGGCATCTCACTCTCTTTGAATCTTCTTTATCATGCTAAGAGGAGCAGGAAAAAGCAAAAAATTTCAGAATTGCGCCTTGCAATGCGGAGAAATTACTGTTTGTGCATTTACAAAATTCATTGATTTTTGCCATTGAAAAACATCATGTTATTCATATACCAGAAATGATTGAAGCTACTGACTGAAGGAAAGGATCTGGCATCTCACTCTCTTTGAATCTTCTTTGTCATGCTAAGAGGAGCAGGAAAAAGCAAAAAATTTCAGAATTGCACCTTGCAATGCGGAGAAATTACTGTTTGTGCATTTACAATATTCATTGATTTTTGCCATTGAAAAACGTCCAGAAATGATTGAAGCTACTGACTGAATGAAAGGAGCTGGCATCTCACTCTCTTTGAATCTTCTTTATCATGCTAAGAGGAGCAGGAAAAAGCAAAAAATTTCAGAATTGCACCTTGCAATGCGGAGAAATTACTGTTTGTGCATTTACAATATTCATTGATTTTTGCCATTGAAAAACATCATGTTATTCATATACCAGAAATGATTGAAGCTACTGACTGAATGAAAGGAGCTGGCATCTCACTCTCTTTGAATCTTCTTTATCATGCTAAGAGGAGCAGGAAAAAGCAAAAAATTTCAGAATTGCACCTTGCAATGCGGAGAAATTGCAGTTTGTGCATTTACAATATTCATTGATTTTTGCCATTGAAAAACGTCCAGAAATGATTGAAGCTACTGACTGAATGAAAGGAGCTGGCATCTCACTCTCTTTGAATCTTCTTTATCATGCTAAGAGGAGCAGGAAAAAGCAAAAAATTTCAGAATTGCACCTTGCAATGCGGAGAAATTACTGTTTGTGCATTTACAATATTCATTGATTTTTGCCATTGAAAAACGTCCAGAAATGATTGAAGCTACTGACTGAATGAAAGGAGCTGGCATCTCACTCTCTTTGAATCTTCTTTATCATGCTAAGAGGAGCAGGAAAAAGCAAAAAATTTCAGAATTGCACCTTGCAATGCGGAGAAATTACTGTTTGTGCATTTACAATATTCATTGATTTTTGCCATTGAAAAACATCATGTTATTCATATACCAGAAATGTTTGAAGCTACTGACTGAATGAAAGGAGCTGGCATCTCACTCTCTTTGAATCTTCTTTATCATGCTAAGAGGAGCAGGAAAAAGCAAAAAATTTCAGAATTGCACCTTGCAATGCGGAGAAATTACTGTTTGTGCATTTACAATATTCATTGATTTTTGCCATTGAAAAACGTCCAGAAATGATTGAAGCTACTGACTGAATGAAAGGAGCTGGCATCTCACTCTCTTTGAATCTTCTTTATCATGCTAAGAGGAGCAGGAAAAGGCAAAAAATTTCAGAATTGCACCTTGCAATGCGGAGAAATTACTGTTTGTGCATTTACAATATTCATTGATTTTTGCCATTGAAAAACATCATGTTATTCATATACCAGAAATGATTGAAGCTACTGACTGAATGAAAGGAGCTGGCATCTCACTCTCTTTGAATCTTCTTTATCATGCTAAGAGGAGCAGGAAAAAGCAAAAAATTTCAGAATTGCACCTTGCAATGCGGAGAAATTACTGTTTGTGCATTTACAATATTCATTATTTTTGCCATTGAAAAACATCATGTTATTCATATACCAGAAATGATTGAAGCTACTGACTGAATGAAAGGAGCTGGCATCTCACTCTCTTTGAATCTTCTTTATCATGCTAAGAGGAGCAGGAAAAAGCAAAAAATTTCAGAATTGCACCTTGCAATGCGGAGAAATTACTGTTTGTGCATTTACAATATTCATTGATTTTTGCCATTGAAAAACGTCCAGAAATGATTGAAGCTACTGACTGAATGAAAGGAGCTGGCATCTCACTCTCTTTGAATCTTCTTTATCATGATAAGAGGAGCAGGAAAAAGCAAAAAAATTCAGAATTGCACCTTGCAATGCGGAGAAATTACTGTTTGTGCATTTACAATATTCATTGATTTTTGCCATTGAAAAACATCATGTTATTCATATACCAGAAATGATTGAAGCTACTGACTGAATGAAAGGAGCTGGCATCTCAGTCTCTTTGAATCTTCTTTATCATGCTAAGAGGAGCAGGAAAAAGCAAAAAATTTCAGAATTGCACCTTGCAATGCGGAGAAATTACTGCTTGTGCATTTACAATATTCATTGATTTTTGCCATTGAAAAACGTCCAGAAATGATTGAAGCTACTGACTGAATGAAAGGAGCTGGCATCTCACTCTCTTTGAATCTTCTTTATCATGCTAAGAGGAGCAGGAAAAAGCAAAAAATTTCAGAATTGCACCTTGCAATACGGAGAAATTACTGTTTGTGCATTTACAATATTCATTGATTTTTGCCATTGAAAAACGTCCAGAAATGATTGAAGCTACTGACTGAATGAAAGGAGCTGGCATCTCACTCTCTTTGAATCTTCTTTATCATGCTAAGAGGAGCAGGAAAAAGCAAAAAATTTCAGAATTGCACCTTGCAATGCGGAGAAATTACTGTTTGTGCATTTACAATATTCATTGATTTTTGCCATTGAAAAACGTCCATAAATGATTGAAGCTACTGACTGAATGAAAGGAGCTGGCATCTCACTCTCTTTGAATCTTCTTTATCATGCTAAGAGGAGCAGGAAAAAGCAAAAAATTTCAGAATTGCACCTTGCAATGCGGAGAAATTACTGTTTGTGCATTTACAATATTCATTGATTTTTGCCGTTGAAAAACGTCCAGAAATGATTGAAGCTACTGACTGAATGAAAGGAGCTGGCATCTCACTCTCTTTGAATCTTCTTTATCATGCTAAGAGGAGCAGGAAAAAGCAAAAAATTTCAGAATTGCACCTTGCTATGCGGAGAAATTACTGTTTGTGCATTTACAATATTTATTGATTTTTGCCATTGAAAAACATCCAGAAATGATTGAAGCTACTGACTGAATGAAAGGAGCTGGCATCTCACTCTCTTTGAATCTTCTTTATCATGCTAAGAGGAGCAGGAAAAAGCAAAAAATTTCAGAATTGCACCTTGCAATGCGGAGAAATTACTGTTTGTGCATTTACAATATTCATTGATTTTTGCCATTGTTAAACATCATGTTATTCATATACCAGAAATGATTGAAGCTACTGACTGAATGAAAGGAGCTGGCATCTCACTCTCTTTGAATCTTCTTTATCATGATAAGAGGAGCAGGAAAAAGCAAAAAATTTCAGAATTGCACCTTGCAATGCGGAGAAATTACTGTTTGTGCATTTACAATATTCATTGATTTTTGCCATTGAAAAACGTCCAGAAATGTTTGAAGCTACTGACTGAATGAAAGGAGCTGGCATCTCACTCTCTTTGAATCTTCTTTATCATGCTAAGAGGAGCAGGAAAAAGCAAAAAATTTCAGAATTGCACCTTGCAATGCGGAGAAATTACTGTTTGTGCATTTACAATATTCATTGATTTTTGCCATTGAAAAACATCATGTTATTCATATACCAGAAATGATTGAAGCTACTGACTGAATGAAAGGAGCTGGCATCTCACTCTCTTTGAATCTTCTTTATCATGCTAAGAGGAGCAGGAAAAAGCAAAAAATTTCAGAATTGCACCTTGCAATGCGGAGAAATTACTGTTTGTGCATTTACAATATTCATTGATTTTTGCCTTTGAAAAACGTCCAGAAATGATTGAAGCTACTGACTGAATGAAAGGAGCTGGCATCTCACTCTCTTTGAATCTTCTTTATCATGCTAAGAGGAGCAGGAAAAAGCAAAAAATTTCAGAATTGCACCTTGCAATGCGGAGAAATTACTGTTTGTGCATTTACAATATTCATTGATTTTTGCCATTGAAAAACATCATGTTATTCATATACCAGAAATGATTGAAGCTACTGACTGAATGAAAGGAGCTGGCATCTCACTCTCTTTGAATCTTCTTTTTCATGCTAAGATGAGCAGGAAAAAGTAAAAAATTTCAGAATTGCACCTTGCAATGCGGAGAAATTACTGTTTGTGCATTTACAATATTCATTGATTTTTGCCATTGAAAAACGTCCAGAAATGATTGAAGCTACTGACTGAATGAAAGGAGCTGGCATCTCAGTCTCTTTGAATCTTCTTTATCATGCTAAGAGGAGCAGGAAAAAGCAAAAAATTTCAGCATTGCACCTTGCAATGCGGAGAAATTACTGCTTGTGCATTTACAATATTCATTGATTTTTGCCATTGAAAAACGTCCAGAAATGATTGAAGCTACTGACTGAATGAAAGGAGCTGGCATCTCACTCTCTTTGAATCTTCTTTATCATGCTAAGAGGAGCAGGAAAAAGCAAAAAATTTCAGAATTGCACCTTGCAATACGGAGAAATTACTGTTTGTGCATTTACAATATTCATTGATTTTTGAAATTGAAAAACGTCCAGAAATGATTGAAGCTACTGACTGAATGAAAGGAGCTGGCATCTCACTCTGTTTGAATCTTCTTTATCATGCTAAGAGGAGCAGGAAAAAGCAAAAAATTTCAGAATTGCACCTTGCAATGCGGAGAAATTACTGTTTGTGCATTTACAATATTCATTGATTTTTGCCATTGAAAAACGTCCAGAAATGATTGAAGCTACTGACTGAATGAAAGGAGCTGGCATCTCACTCTCTTTGAATCTTCTTTATCATGCTAAGAGGAGCAGGAAAAAGCAAAAAATTTCAGAATTGCACCTTGCAATGCGGAGAAATTACTGTTTGTGCATTTAAAATATTCATTGATTTTTGCCGTTGAAAAACGTCCAGAAATGATTGAAGCTACTGACTGAATGAAAGGAGCTGGCATCTCACTCTCTTTGAATCTTCTTTATCATGCTAAGAGGAGCAGGAAAAAGCAAAAAATTTCAGAATTGCACCTTGCAATGCGGAGAAATTACTGTTTGTGCATTTACAATATTCATTGATTTTTGCCATTGAAAAACATCCAGAAATGATTGAAGCTACTGACTGAATGAAAGGAGCTGGCATCTCACTCTCTTTGAATCTTCTTTATCATGCTAAGAGGAGCAGGAAAAAGCAAAAAATTTCAGAATTGCACCTTGCAATGCGGAGAAATTACTATTTGTGCATTCACAATATTCATTGATTTTTGCCATTGTTAAACATCATGTTATTCATATACCAGAAATGATTGAAGCTACTGACTGAATGAAAGGAGCTGGCATCTCACTCTCTTTGAATCTTCTTTATCATGCTAAGAGGAGCAGGAAAAAGCAAAAAATTTCAGAATTGCACCTTGCAATGCGGAGAAATTACTGTTTGTGCATTTACAATATTCATTGATTTTTGCCATTGAAAAACGTCCAGAAATGTTTGAAGCTACTGACTGAATGAAAGGAGCTGGCATCTCACTCTCTTTGAATCTTCTTTATCATGCAAAGAGGAGCAGGAAAAAGCAAAAAATTTCAGAATTGCACCTTGCAATGCGGAGAAATTACTGCTTGTGCATTTACAATATTCATTGATTTTTGCCATTGAAAAACGTCCAGAAATGATTGAAGCTACTGACTGAATGAAAGGAGCTGGCATCTCACTCTCTTTGAATCTTCTTTATCATGCTAAGAGGAGCAGGAAAATGCAAAAAATTTCAGAATTGCTCCTTGCAATGCGGAGAAATTACTGTTTGTGCATTTACAATATTCATTGATTTTTGCCATTGAAAAACATCATGTTATTCATATACCAGAAATGTTTGAAGCTACTGACTGAATGAAAGGAGCTGGCATGTCACTCTCTTTGAATCTTCTTTATCATGCTAAAAGGAGCAGGAAAAAGCAAAAAATTTCAGAATTGCACCTTGCAATGCGGAGAAATTACTGTTTGTGCATTTACAATATTCATTGATTTTTGCCATTGAAAAACGTCCAGAAATGATTGAAGCTACTGACTGAATGAAAGGAGCTGGCATCTCACTCTCTTTGAATCTTCTTTATCATGCTAAGAGGAGCAGGAAAAAGCAAAAAATTTCAGAATTGCACCTTGCAATGCGGAGAAATTACTGTTTGTGCATTTACAATATTCATTGATTTTTGCCATTGAAAAACATCATGTTATTCATATACCAGAAATGATTGAAGCTACTGACTGAATGAAAGGAGCTGGCATCTCACTCTCTTTGAATCTTCTTTATCATGCTAAGAGGAGCAGGAAAAAGCAAAAAATTTCAGAATTGCACCTTGCAATGCGGAGAAATTACTGTTTGTGCATTTACAATATTCATTGATTTTTGCCATTGAAAAACGTCCAGAAATGATTGAAGCTACTGACTGAATGAAAGGAGCTGGCATCTCACTCTCTTTGAATCTTCTTTATCATGCTAAGAGGAGCAGGAAAAAGCAAAAAATTTCAGAATTGCACCTTGCAATGCGGAGAAATTACTGTTTGTGCATTTACAATATTCATTGATTTTTGCCATTGAAAAACATCATGTTATTCATATACCAGAAATGTTTGAAGCTACTGACTGAATGAAAGGAGCTGGCATCTCACTCTCTTTGAATCTTCTTTATCATGCTAAGAGGAGCAGGAAAAAGCAAAAAATTTCAGAATTGCACCTTGCCATGCGGAGAAATTACTGTTTGTGCATTTACAATATTCATTGATTTTTGCCATTGAAAAACGTCCAGAAATGATTGAAGCTACTGACTGAATGAAAGGAGCTGGCATCTCACTCTCTTTGAATCTTCTTTATCATGCTAAGAGGAGCAGGAAAAGGCAAAAAATTTCAGAATTGCACCTTGCAATGCGGAGAAATTACTGTTTGTGCATTTACAATATTCATTGATTTTTGCCATTGAAAAACATCATGTTATTCATATACCAGAAATGTTTGAAGCTACTGACTGAATGAAAGGAGCTGGCATCTCACTCTCTTTGAATCTTCTTTATCATGCTAAGAGGAGCAGGAAAAAGCAAAAAATTTCAGAATTGCACCTTGCAATGCGAATAAATTACTGTTTGTGCATTTACAATATTCATTGATTTTTGCCATTGAAAAACATCATGTTATTCATATACCAGAAATGATTGAAGCTACTGACTGAATGAAAGGAGCTGGCATCTCACTCTCTTTGAATCTTCTTTATCATGCTAAGAGGAGCAGGAAAAAGCAAAAAATTTCAGAATTGCACCTTGCAATGCGGAGAAATTACTGTTTGTGCATTTACAATATTCATTGATTTTTGCCATTGAAAAACATCATGTTATTCATATACCAGAAATGATTGAAGCTACTGACTGAATGAAAGGAGCTGGCATCTCACTCTCTTTGAATCTTCTTTATCATGCTAAGAGGAGCAGGAAAAAGCAAAAAATTTCAGAATTGCACCTTGCAATGCGGAGAAATTACTGTTTGTGCATTTACAATATTCATTGATTTTTGCCATTGAAAAACGTCCAGAAATGTTTGAAGCTACTGACTGAATGAAAGGAGCTGGCATCTCACTCTCTTTGAATCTTCTTTATCATGCAAAGAGGAGCAGGAAAAAGCAAAAAATTTCAGAATTGCACCTTGCAATGCGGAGAAATTACTGTTTGTGCATTTACAATATTCATTGATTTTTGCCATTGAAAAACGTCCAGAAATGATTGAAGCTACTGACTGAATGAAAGGAGCTGGCATCTCACTCTCTTTGAATCTTCTTTATCATGCTAAGAGGAGCAGGAAAAAGCAAAAAATTTCAGAATTGCACCTTGCAATGCGGAGAAATTACTGTTTGTGCATTTACAATATTCATTGATTTTTGCCATTGAAAAACATCATGTTATTCATATACCAGAAATGATTGAAGCTACTGACTGAATGAAAGGAGCTGGCATCTCACTCTCTTTGAATCTTCTTTATCATGCTAAGAGGAGCAGGAAAAAGCAAAAAATTTCAGAATTGCACCTTGCAATGCGGAGAAATTACTGTTTGTGCATTTACAATATTCATTGATTTTTGCCATTGAAAAACGTCCAGAAATGATTGAAGCTACTGACTGAATGAAAGGAGCTGGCATCTCACTCTCTTTGAATCTTCTTTATCATGCTAAGAGGAGCAGGAAAAAGCAAAAAATTTCAGAATTGCACCTTGCAATGCGGAGAAATTACTGTTTGTGCATTTACAATATTCATTGATTTTTGCCATTGAAAAACATCATGTTATTCATATACCAGAAATGTTTGAAGCTACTGACTGAATGAAAGGAGCTGGCATCTCACTCTCTTTGAATCTTCTTTATCATGCTAAGAGGAGCAGGAAAAAGCAAAAAATTTCAGAATTGCACCTTGCCATGCGGAGAAATTACTGTTTGTGCATTTACAATATTCATTGATTTTTGCCATTGAAAAACGTCCAGAAATGATTGAAGCTACTGACTGAATGAAAGGAGCTGGCATCTCACTCTCTTTGAATCTTCTTTATCATGCTAAGAGGAGCAGGAAAAGGCAAAAAATTTCAGAATTGCACCTTGCAATGCGGAGAAATTACTGTTTGTGCATTTACAATATTCATTGATTTTTGCCATTGAAAAACATCATGTTATTCATATACCAGAAATGTTTGAAGCTACTGACTGAATGAAAGGAGCTGGCATCTCACTCTCTTTGAATCTTCTTTATCATGCTAAGAGGAGCAGGAAAAAGCAAAAAATTTCAGAATTGCACCTTGCAATGCGAATAAATTACTGTTTGTGCATTTACAATATTCATTGATTTTTGCCATTGAAAAACATCATGTTATTCATATACCAGAAATGATTGAAGCTACTGACTGAATGAAAGGAGCTGGCATCTCACTCTCTTTGAATCTTCTTTATCATGCTAAGAGGAGCAGGAAAAAGCAAAAAATTTCAGAATTGCACCTTGCAATGCGGAGAAATTACTGTTTGTGCATTTACAATATTCATTGATTTTTGCCATTGAAAAACATCATGTTATTCATATACCAGAAATGATTGAAGCTACTGACTGAATGAAAGGAGCTGGCATCTCACTCTCTTTGAATCTTCTTTATCATGCTAAGAGGAGCAGGAAAAAGCAAAAAATTTCAGAATTGCACCTTGCAATGCGGAGAAATTACTGTTTGTGCATTTACAATATTCATTGATTTTTGCCATTGAAAAACGTCCAGAAATGTTTGAAGCTACTGACTGAATGAAAGGAGCTGGCATCTCACTCTCTTTGAATCTTCTTTATCATGCAAAGAGGAGCAGGAAAAAGCAAAAAATTTCAGAATTGCACCTTGCAATGCGGAGAAATTACTGTTTGTGCATTTACAATATTCATTGATTTTTGCCATTGAAAAACGTCCAGAAATGATTGAAGCTACTGACTGAATGAAAGGAGCTGGCATCTCACTCTCTTTGAATCTTCTTTATCATGCTAAGAGGAGCAGGAAAATGCAAAAAATTTCAGAATTGCTCCTTGCAATGCGGAGAAATTACTGTTTGTGCATTTACAATATTCATTGATTTTTGCCATTGAAAAACATCATGTTATTCATATACCAGAAATGTTTGAAGCTACTGACTGAATGAAAGGAGCTGGCATGTCACTCTCTTTGAATCTTCTTTATCATGCTAAAAGGAGCAGGAAAAAGCAAAAAATTTCAGAATTGCACCTTGCAATGCGGAGAAATTACTGTTTGTGCATTTACAATATTCATTGATTTTTGCCATTGAAAAACGTCCAGAAATGATTGAAGCTACTGACTGAATGAAAGGAGCTGGCATCTCACTCTCTTTGAATCTTCTTTATCATGCTAAGAGGAGCAGGAAAAAGCAAAAAATTTCAGAATTGCACCTTGCAATGCGGAGAAATTACTGTTTGTGCATTTACAATATTCATTGATTTTTGCCATTGAAAAACATCATGTTATTCATATACCAGAAATGATTGAAGCTACTGACTGAATGAAAGGAGCTGGCATCTCACTCTCTTTGAATCTTCTTTATCATGCTAAGAGGAGCAGGAAAAAGCAAAAAATTTCAGAATTGCACCTTGCAATGCGGAGAAATTACTGTTTGTGCATTTACAATATTCATTGATTTTTGCCATTGAAAAACGTCCAGAAATGATTGAAGCTACTGACTGAATGAAAGGAGCTGGCATCTCACTCTCTTTGAATCTTCTTTATCATGCTAAGAGGAGCAGGAAAAAGCAAAAAATTTCAGAATTGCACCTTGCAATGCGGAGAAATTACTGTTTGTGCATTTACAATATTCATTGATTTTTGCCATTGAAAAACATCATGTTATTCATATACCAGAAATGTTTGAAGCTACTGACTGAATGAAAGGAGCTGGCATCTCACTCTCTTTGAATCTTCTTTATCATGCTAAGAGGAGCAGGAAAAAGCAAAAAATTTCAGAATTGCACCTTGCCATGCGGAGAAATTACTGTTTGTGCATTTACAATATTCATTGATTTTTGCCATTGAAAAACGTCCAGAAATGATTGAAGCTACTGACTGAATGAAAGGAGCTGGCATCTCACTCTCTTTGAATCTTCTTTATCATGCTAAGAGGAGCAGGAAAAGGCAAAAAATTTCAGAATTGCACCTTGCAATGCGGAGAAATTACTGTTTGTGCATTTACAATATTCATTGATTTTTGCCATTGAAAAACATCATGTTATTCATATACCAGAAATGTTTGAAGCTACTGACTGAATGAAAGGAGCTGGCATCTCACTCTCTTTGAATCTTCTTTATCATGCTAAGAGGAGCAGGAAAAAGCAAAAAATTTCAGAATTGCACCTTGCAATGCGAATAAATTACTGTTTGTGCATTTACAATATTCATTGATTTTTGCCATTGAAAAACATCATGTTATTCATATACCAGAAATGATTGAAGCTACTGACTGAATGAAAGGAGCTGGCATCTCACTCTCTTTGAATCTTCTTTATCATGCTAAGAGGAGCAGGAAAAAGCAAAAAATTTCAGAATTGCACCTTGCAATGCGGAGAAATTACTGTTTGTGCATTTACAATATTCATTGATTTTTGCCATTGAAAAACATCATGTTATTCATATACCAGAAATGATTGAAGCTACTGACTGAATGAAAGGAGCTGGCATCTCACTCTCTTTGAATCTTCTTTATCATGCTAAGAGGAGCAGGAAAAAGCAAAAAATTTCAGAATTGCACCTCGCAATGCGGAGAAATTACTGTTTGTGCATTTACAATATTCATTGATTTTTGCCATTGAAAAACGTCCAGAAATGATTGAAGCTACTGACTGAATGAAAGGAGCTGGCATCTCACTCTCTTTGAATCTTCTTTATCATGCTAAGAGGAGCAGGAAAAAGCAAAAAATTTCAGAATTGCACCTTGCAATGCGGAGAAATTGCTGTTTGTGCATTTACAAAATTCATTGATTTTTGCCATTGAAAAACATCATGTTATTCATATACCAGAAATGTTTGAAGCTACTGACTGAATGAAAGGAGCTGGCATCTCACTCTCTTTGAATCTTCTTTATCATGCTAAGAGGAGCAGGAAAAAGCAAAAAATTTCAGAATTGCACCTTGCAATGCGGAGAAATTACTGTTTGTGCATTTACAATATTCATTGATTTTTGCCATTGAAAAACGTCCAGAAATGATTGAAGCTACTGACTGAATGAAAGGAGCTGGCATCTCACTCTCTTTGAATCTTCTTTATCATGCTAAGAGGAGCAGGAAAAAGCAAAAAATTTCAGAATTGCACCTTGCAATGCGGAGAAATTACTGTTTGTGCATTTACAATATACATTGATTTTTGCCATTGAAAAACGTCCAGAAATGATTGAAGCTACTGACTGAATGAAAGGAGCTGGCATCTCACTCTCTTTGAATCTTCTTTATCATGCTAAGAGGAGCAGGACAAAGCAAAAAATTTCAGAATTGCACCTTGCAATGCGGAGAAATTACTGTTTGTGCATTTACAATATACATTGATTTTTGCCATTGAAAAACGTCCAGAAATGATTGAAGCTACTGACTGAATGAAAGGAGCTGGCATCTCACTCTCTTTGAATCTTCTTTATCATGCTAAGAGGAGCAGGAAAAAGCAAAAAATTTCAGAATTGCACCTTGCAATGCGGAGAAATTACTGTTTGTGCATTTACAATATTCATTGATTTTTGCCATTGAAAAACGTCCAGAAATGATTGAAGCTACTGACTGAATGAAAGGAGCTGGCATCTCACTCTCTTTGAATCTTCTTTATCATGCTAAGAGGAGCAGGAAAAAGCAAAAAATTTCAGAATTGCACCTTGCAATGCGGAGAAATTACTGTTTGTGCATTTACAATATTCATTGATTTTTGCCATTGAAAAACGTCCAGAAATGATTGAACCTACCGACTGAATGAAAGGAGCTGGCATCTCACTCTCTTTGAATCTTCTTTATCATGCTAAGAGGAGCAGGAAAAAGCAAAAAATTTCAGAATTGCACCTTGCAATGCGGAGAAATTACTGTTTGTGCATTTACAATATTCATTGATTTTTGCCGTTGAAAAACGTCCAGAAATGATTGAAGCTACTGACTGAATGAAAGGAGCTGGCATCTCACTCTCTTTGAATCTTCTTTATCATGCTAAGAGGAGCAGGAAAAAGCAAAAAATTTCAGAATTGCACCTTGCAATGCGGAGAAATTACTGTTTGTGCATTTACAATATTCATTGATTTTTGCCATTGAAAAACATCATGTTATTCATATACCAGAAATGTTTGAAGCTACTGACTGAATGAAAGGAGCTGGCATGTCACTCTCTTTGAATCTTCTTTATCATGCTAAGAGGAGCAGGAAAAAGCAAAAAATTTCAGAATTGCACCTTGCAATGCGGAGAAATTACTGTTTGTGCATTTACAATATTCATTGATTTTTGCCATTGAAAAACATCATGTTATTCATATACCAGAAATGTTTGAAGCTACTGACTGAATGAAAGGAGCTGGCATCTCACTCTCTTTGAATCTTCTTTATCATGCTAAGAGGAGCAGGAAAAAGCAAAAAATTTCAGAATTGCACCTTGCAATGCGGAGAAATTACTGTTTGTGCATTTACAATATTCATTGATTTTTGCCATTGAAAAACATCATGTTATTCATATACCAGAAATGATTGAATCTACTGACTGAATGAAAGGAGCTGGCATCTCACTCTCTTTGAATCTTCTTTATCATGCTAAGAGGAGCAGGAAAAAGCAAAAAATTTCAGAATTGCACCTTGCAATGCGGAGAAATTACTGTTTGTGCATTTACAATATTCATTGATTTTTGCCATTGAAAAACGTCCAGAAATGATTGAAGCTACTGACTGAATGAAAGGAGCTGGCATCTCACTCTCTTTGAATCTTCTTTATCATGCTAAGAGGAGCAGGAAAAAGCAAAAAATTTCAGAATTGCACCTTGCAATGCGGAGAAATTACTGTTTGTGCATTTACAATATTCATTGATTTTTGCCATTGAAAAACATCATGTTATTCATATACCAGAAATGTTTGAAACTACTGACTGAATGAAAGGAGCTGGAATCTCACTCTCTTTGAATCTTCTTTATCATGCTAAGAGGAGCAGGAAAAAGCAAAAAATTTCAGAATTACACCTTGCAATGCGGAGAAATTACTGTTTGTGCATTTACAATATTCATTGATTTTTGCCATTGAAAAACGTCCAGAAATGATTGAAGCTACTGACTGAATGAAAGGAGCTGGCATCTCACTCTCTTTGAATCTTCTTTATCATGCTAAGAGGAGCAGGAAAAGGCAAAAAATTTCAGAATTGCACCTTGCAATGCGGAGAAATTACTGTTTGTGCATTTACAATATTCATTGATTTTTGCCATTGAAAAACATCATGTTATTCATATACCAGAAATGTTTGAAGCTACTGACTGAATGAAAGGAGCTGGCATCTCACTCTCTTTGAATCTTCTTTATCATGCTAAGAGGAGCAGGAAAAACCAAAAAATTTCAGAATTGCACCTTGCAATGCGAATAAATTACTGTTTGTGCATTTACAATATTCATTGATTTTTGCCATTGAAAAACATCATGTTATTCATATACCAGAAATGATTGAAGCTACTGAATGAATGAAAGGAGCTGGCATCTCACTCTCTTTGAATCTTCTTTATCATGCTAAGAGGAGCAGGAAAAAGCAAAACATTTCAGAATTGCACCTTGCAATGCGGAGAAATTACTGTTTGTGCATTTACAATATTCATTGATTTTTGCCATTGAAAAACATCATGTTATTCACATACCAGAAATGATTGAAGCTACTGACTGAATGAAAGGAGCTGGCATCTCACTCTCTTTGAATCTTCTTTATCATGCTAAGAGGAGCAGGAAAAAGCAAAAAATTTCAGAATTGCACCTCGCAATGCGGAGAAATTACTGTTTGTGCATTTACAATATTCATTGATTTTTGCCATTGAAAAACGTCCAGAAATGATTGAAGCTACTGACTGAATGAAAGGAGCTGGCATCTCACTCTCTTTGAATCTTCTTTATCATGCTAAGAGGAGCAGGAAAAAGCAAAAAATTTCAGAATTGCACCTTGCAATGCGGAGAAATTGCTGTTTGTGCATTTACAAAATTCATTGATTTTTGCCATTGAAAAACATCATGTTATTCATATACCAGAAATGTTTGAAGCTACTGACTGAATGAAAGGAGCTGGCATCTCACTCTCTTTGAATCTTCTTTATCATGCTAAGAGGAGCAGGAAAAAGCAAAAAATTTCAGAATTGCACCTTGCAATGCGGAGAAATTACTGTTTGTGCATTTACAATATTCATTGATTTTTGCCATTGAAAAACGTCCAGAAATGATTGAAGCTACTGACTGAATGAAAGGAGCTGGCATCTCACTCTCTTTGAATCTTCTTTATCATGCTAAGAGGAGCAGGAAAAAGCAAAAAATTTCAGAATTGCACCTTGCAATGCGGAGAAATTACTGTTTGTGCATTTACAATATACATTGATTTTTGCCATTGAAAAACGTCCAGAAATGATTGAAGCTACTGACTGAATGAAAGGAGCTGGCATCTCACTCTCTTTGAATCTTCTTTATCATGCTAAGAGGAGCAGGAAAAAGCAAAAAATTTCAGAATTGCACCTTGCAATGCGGAGAAATTACTGTTTGTGCATTTACAATATTCATTGATTTTTGCCGTTGAAAAAAGTCCAGAAATGATTGAAGCTACTGACTGAATGAAAGGAGCTGGCATCTCACTCTCTTTGAATCTTCTTTATCATGCTAAGAGGAGCAAAAAAAAGCAAAAAATTTCAGAATTGCACCTTGCAATGCGGAGAAATTACTGTTTGTGCATTTACAATATTCATTGATTTTTGCCATTGAAAAACATCATGTTATTCATATACCAGAAATGATTGAAGCTACTGACTGAATGAAAGGAGCTGGCATCTCACTCTCTTTGAATCTTCTTTATCATGCTAAGAGGAGCAGGAAAAAGCAAGAAATTTCAGAATTGCACCTTGCAATGCGGAGAAATTACTGTTTGTGCATTTACAATATTCATTGATTTTTGCCATTGAAAAACATCATGTTATTCATATACCAGAAATGTTTGAAGCTACTGACTGAATGAAAGGAGCTGGCATCTCACTCTCTTTGAATCTTCTTTATCATGCTAAGAGGAGCAGGAAAAAGCAAAAAATTTCAGAATTGCACCTTGCAATGTGGAGAAATTACTGTTTGTGCATTTACAATATTCATTGATTTTTACCATTGAAAAACGTCCAGAAATGATTGAAGCTACTGACTGAATGAAAGTAGCTGCCATCTCACTCTCTTTGAATCTTTTTTATCATGCTAAGAGGAGCAGGAAAAAGCAAAAAATTTCAGACTTGCACCTTGCAATGCGGAGAAAATACTGTTTGTGCATTTACAATATTCATTGATTTTTGAAATTGAAAAACATCATGTTATTCATATACCAGAAATGTTTGAAGCTACTGACTGAATGAAAGGAGCTGGCATCTCACTCTCTTTGAATCTTCTTTATCATGCTAAGAGGAGCAGGAAAAAGCAAAAAATTTCAGAATTGCACCTTGCAATGCGGAGAAATTACTTTTTGTGCATTTACAATATTCATTGATTTTTGCCATTGAAAAACGTCCAGAAATGATTGAAGCTACTGACTGAATGAAAGGAGCTGGCATCTCACTCTCTTTGAATCTTCTTTATCATGCTAAGAGGAGCAGGAAAAAGCAAAAAATTTCAGAATTGCACCTTGCAATGCGGAGAAATTACTGTTTGTGCATTTACAATATTCATTGATTTTTGCCATTGAAAAACGTCCAGAAATGATTGAAGCTACTGACTGAATGAAAGGAGCTGGCATCTCACTCTCTTTGAATCTTCTTTATCATGCTAAGAGGAGCAGGAAAAAGCAAAAAATTTCAGAATTGCACCTTGCAATGCGGAGAAATTACTGTTTGTGCATTTACAATATTCATTGATTTTTGCCATTGAAAAACATGTAATTCATATACCAGAAATGTTTGAAGCTACTGACTGAATGAAAGGAGCTGGCACCTCACTCTCTTTGAATCTTCTTTATCATGCTAAGAGGAGCGGGAAAAAGCAAAAAATTTCAGAATTGCACCTTGCAATGCGGAGAAATTACAGTTTGTGCATTTACAATATTCATTGATTTTTGCCATTGAGAAACGTCCAGAAATGATTGAAGCTACTGACTGAATGAAAGGAGCTGGCATCTCACTCTCTTTGAATCTTCTTTATCATGCTAAGAGGAACAGGAAAAAGCAAAAAATTTCAGAATTGCACCTTGCAATGCGGAGAAATTACTGTTTGTGCATTTACAATATTCATTGATTTTTGCCATTGAAAAACATCATGTTATTTATATACCAGAAATGTTTGAAGCTACTGACTGAATGAAAGGAGCTGGCATCTCACTCTCTTTGAATCTTCTTTATCATGCTAAGAGGAGCAGGAAAAAGCAAAAAATTTCAGAATTGCACCTTGCAATGTGGAGAAATTACTGTTTGTGCATTTACAATATTCATTGATTTTTACCATTGAAAAACGTCCAGAAATGATTGAAGCTACTGACTGAATGAAAGTAGCTGGCATCTCACTCTCTTTGAATTTTCTTTATCACGCTAAGAGGAGCAGGAAAAAGCAAAAAATTTCAGACTTGCACCTTGCAATGCGGAGAAATTACTGTTTGTGCATTTACAATATTCATTGATTTTTGCCATTGAAAAACATCATGTTATTCATATACCAGAAATGTTTGAAGCTACTGACTGAATGAAAGGAGCTGGCATCTCACTCTCTTTGAATCTTCTTTATCATGCTAAGAGGAGCAGGAAAAAGCAAAAAATTTCAGAATTGCACCTTGCAATGCGGAGAAATTACTGTTTGTGCATTTACAATATTCATTGATTTTTGCCATTGAAAAACATCATGTTATTCATATACAAGAAATGTTTGAAGCTACTGACTGAATGAAAGGAGCTGGCATCTCAATCTCTTTGAATCTTCTTTATCATGCTAAGAGGAGCAGGAAAAAGCAAAAAATTTCAGAATTGCACCTTGCAATGTGGAGAAATTACTGTTTGTGCATTTACAATATTCATTGATTTTTACCATTGAAAAACGTCCAGAAATGATTGAAGCTACTGACTGAATGAAAGTAGCTGGCATCTCACTCTCTTTGAATCTTCTTTATCATGCTAAGAGGAGCAGGAAAAAGCAAAAAATTTCAGACTTGCACCTTGCAATGCGGAGAAATTACTATTTGTGCATTTACAATATTCATTGATTTTTGCCATTGAAAAACATCATGTTATTCATATACCAGAAATGTTTGAAGCTACTGACTGAATGAAAGGAGCTGACATCTCACTCTCTTTGAATCTTCTTTATCATGCTAAGAGGAGCAGGAAAAAGCAAAAAATTTCAGAATTGCACCTTGCAATGCGGAGAAATTACTGTTTGTGCATTTACAATATTCATTGATTTTTGCCATTGAAAAATGTCCAGAAATGATTGAAGCTACTGACTGAATGAAAGGAGCTGGCATCTCACTCTCTTTGAATCATGCTAAGAGGAGCAGGAAAAAGCAAAAAATTTCAGAATTGCACCTTGCAATGCGGAGAAATTACTGTTTGTGCATTTACAATATTCATTGATTTTTGCCATTGAAAAACATCATGTTATTCATATACCAGAAATGTTTGAAGCTACTGACTGAATGAAAGGAGCTGGCATGTCACTCTCTTTGAATCTTCTTTATCATGCTAAGAGGAGCAGGAAAAAGCAAAAAATTTCAGAATTGCACCTTGCAATGCGGAGAAATTACTGTTTGTGCATTTACAATATTCATTGATTTTTGCCATTGAAAAACATCCAGAAATGATTGAAGCTACTGACTGAATGAAAGGAGCTGGCATCTCACTCTCTTTGAATCTTCTTTATCATGCTAAGAGGAGCAGGAAAAAGCAAAAAATTTCAGAATTGCACCTTGCAATGCGGAGAAATTACTGTTTGTGCATTTACAATATTCATTGATTTTTGCCATTGAAAAACATCATGTTATTCATATACCAGAAATGATTGAAGCTACTGACTGAATGAAAGGAGCTGGCATCTCACTCTCTTTGAATCTTCTTTATCATGCTAAGAGGAGCAGGAAAAAGCAAAAAATTTCAGAATTGCACCTTGCAATGCGGAGAAATTACTGTTTGTGCATTTACAATATTCATTGATTTTTGCCATTGAAAAACGTCCAGAAATGATTGAAGCTACTGACTGAATGAAAGGAGCTGGCATCTCACTCTCTTTGAATCTTCTTTATCATGCTAAGAGGAGCAGGAAAAAGCAAAAAATTTCAGACTTGCACCTTGCAATGCGGAGAAAATACTGTTTGTGCATTTACAATATTCATTGATTTTTGAAATTGAAAAACATCATGTTATTCATATACCAGAAATGTTTGAAGCTACTGACTGAATGAAAGGAGCTGGCATCTCACTCTCTTTGAATCTTCTTTATCATGCTAAGAGGAGCAGGAAAAAGCAAAAAATTTCAGAATTGCACCTTGCAATGCGGAGAAATTACTTTTTGTGCATTTACAATATTCATTGATTTTTGCCATTGAAAAACGTCCAGAAATGATTGAAGCTACTGACTGAATGAAAGGAGCTGGCATCTCACTCTCTTTGAATCTTCTTTATCATGCTAAGAGGAGCAGGAAAAAGCAAAAAATTTCAGAATTGCACCTTGCAATGCGGAGAAATTACTGTTTGTGCATTTACAATATTCATTGATTTTTGCCATTGAAAAACGTCCAGAAATGATTGAAGCTACTGACTGAATGAAAGGAGCTGGCATCTCACTCTCTTTGAATCTTCTTTATCATGCTAAGAGGAGCAGGAAAAAGCAAAAAATTTCAGAATTGCACCTTGCAATGCGGAGAAATTACTGTTTGTGCATTTACAATATTCATTGATTTTTGCCATTGAAAAACATGTAATTCATATACCAGAAATGTTTGAAGCTACTGACTGAATGAAAGGAGCTGGCACCTCACTCTCTTTGAATCTTCTTTATCATGCTAAGAGGAGCGGGAAAAAGCAAAAAATTTCAGAATTGCACCTTGCAATGCGGAGAAATTACAGTTTGTGCATTTACAATATTCATTGATTTTTGCCATTGAGAAACGTCCAGAAATGATTGAAGCTACTGACTGAATGAAAGGAGCTGGCATCTCACTCTCTTTGAATCTTCTTTATCATGCTAAGAGGAACAGGAAAAAGCAAAAAATTTCAGAATTGCACCTTGCAATGCGGAGAAATTACTGTTTGTGCATTTACAATATTCATTGATTTTTGCCATTGAAAAACATCATGTTATTTATATACCAGAAATGTTTGAAGCTACTGACTGAATGAAAGGAGCTGGCATCTCACTCTCTTTGAATCTTCTTTATCATGCTAAGAGGAGCAGGAAAAAGCAAAAAATTTCAGAATTGCACCTTGCAATGTGGAGAAATTACTGTTTGTGCATTTACAATATTCATTGATTTTTACCATTGAAAAACGTCCAGAAATGATTGAAGCTACTGACTGAATGAAAGTAGCTGGCATCTCACTCTCTTTGAATTTTCTTTATCACGCTAAGAGGAGCAGGAAAAAGCAAAAAATTTCAGACTTGCACCTTGCAATGCGGAGAAATTACTGTTTGTGCATTTACAATATTCATTGATTTTTGCCATTGAAAAACATCATGTTATTCATATACCAGAAATGTTTGAAGCTACTGACTGAATGAAAGGAGCTGGCATCTCACTCTCTTTGAATCTTCTTTATCATGCTAAGAGGAGCAGGAAAAAGCAAAAAATTTCAGAATTGCACCTTGCAATGCGGAGAAATTACTGTTTGTGCATTTACAATATTCATTGATTTTTGCCATTGAAAAACATCATGTTATTCATATACAAGAAATGTTTGAAGCTACTGACTGAATGAAAGGAGCTGGCATCTCAATCTCTTTGAATCTTCTTTATCATGCTAAGAGGAGCAGGAAAAAGCAAAAAATTTCAGAATTGCACCTTGCAATGTGGAGAAATTACTGTTTGTGCATTTACAATATTCATTGATTTTTACCATTGAAAAACGTCCAGAAATGATTGAAGCTACTGACTGAATGAAAGTAGCTGGCATCTCACTCTCTTTGAATCTTCTTTATCATGCTAAGAGGAGCAGGAAAAAGCAAAAAATTTCAGACTTGCACCTTGCAATGCGGAGAAATTACTATTTGTGCATTTACAATATTCATTGATTTTTGCCATTGAAAAACATCATGTTATTCATATACCAGAAATGTTTGAAGCTACTGACTGAATGAAAGGAGCTGACATCTCACTCTCTTTGAATCTTCTTTATCATGCTAAGAGGAGCAGGAAAAAGCAAAAAATTTCAGAATTGCACCTTGCAATGCGGAGAAATTACTGTTTGTGCATTTACAATATTCATTGATTTTTGCCATTGAAAAATGTCCAGAAATGATTGAAGCTACTGACTGAATGAAAGGAGCTGGCATCTCACTCTCTTTGAATCATGCTAAGAGGAGCAGGAAAAAGCAAAAAATTTCAGAATTGCACCTTGCAATGCGGAGAAATTACTGTTTGTGCATTTACAATATTCATTGATTTTTGCCATTGAAAAACATCATGTTATTCATATACCAGAAATGTTTGAAGCTACTGACTGAATGAAAGGAGCTGGCATGTCACTCTCTTTGAATCTTCTTTATCATGCTAAGAGGAGCAGGAAAAAGCAAAAAATTTCAGAATTGCACCTTGCAATGCGGAGAAATTACTGTTTGTGCATTTACAATATTCATTGATTTTTGCCATTGAAAAACATCCAGAAATGATTGAAGCTACTGACTGAATGAAAGGAGCTGGCATCTCACTCTCTTTGAATCTTCTTTATCATGCTAAGAGGAGCAGGAAAAAGCAAAAAATTTCAGAATTGCACCTTGCAATGCGGAGAAATTACTGTTTGTGCATTTACAATATTCATTGATTTTTGCCATTGAAAAACATCATGTTATTCATATACCAGAAATGATTGAAGCTACTGACTGAATGAAAGGAGCTGGCATCTCACTCTCTTTGAATCTTCTTTATCATGCTAAGAGGAGCAGGAAAAAGCAAAAAATTTCAGAATTGCACCTTGCAATGCGGAGAAATTACTGTTTGTGCATTTACAATATTCATTGATTTTTGCCATTGAAAAACGTCCAGAAATGATTGAAGCTACTGACTGAATGAAAGGAGCTGGCATCTCACTCTCTTTGAATCTTCTTTATCATGCTAAGAGGAGCAGGAAAAAGCAAAAAATTTCAGAATTGCACCTTGCAATGCGGAGAAATTACTGTTTGTGCATTTACAATATTCATTGATTTTTGCCATTGAAAAACATCATGTTATTCATATACCAGAAATGTTTGAAGCTACTGACTGAATGAAAGGAGCTGGAATCTCACTCTCTTTGAATCTTCTTTATCATGCTTAGAGGAGCAGGAAAAAGCAAAAAATTTCAGAATTACACCTTGCAATGCGGAGAAATTACTGTTTGTGCATTTACAATATTCATTGATTTTTGCCATTGAAAAACGTCCAGAAATGATTGAAGCTACTGACTGAATGAAAGGAGCTGGCATCTCACTCTCTTTGAATCTTCTTTATCATGCTAAGAGGAGCAGGAAAAGGCAAAAAATTTCAGAATTGCACCTTGCAATGCGGAGAAATTACTGTTTGTGCATTTACAATATTCATTGATTTTTGCCATTGAAAAACATCATGTTATTCATATACCAGAAATGTTTGAAGCTACTGACTGAATGAAAGGAGCTGGCATCTCACTCTCTTTGAATCTTCTTTATCATGCTAAGAGGAGCAGGAAAAACCAAAAAATTTCAGAATTGCACCTTGCAATGCGAATAAATTACTGTTTGTGCATTTACAATATTCATTGATTTTTGCCATTGAAAAACATCATGTTATTCATATACCAGAAATGATTGAAGCTACTGAATGAATGAAAGGAGCTGGCATCTCACTCTCTTTGAATCTTCTTTATCATGCTAAGAGGAGCAGGAAAAAGCAAAACATTTCAGAATTGCACCTTGCAATGCGGAGAAATTACTGTTTGTGCATTTACAATATTCATTGATTTTTGCCATTGAAAAACATCATGTTATTCACATACCAGAAATGATTGAAGCTACTGACTGAATGAAAGGAGCTGGCATCTCACTCTCTTTGAATCTTCTTTATCATGCTAAGAGGAGCAGGAAAAAGCAAAAAATTTCAGAATTGCACCTCGCAATGCGGAGAAATTACTGTTTGTGCATTTACAATATTCATTGATTTTTGCCATTGAAAAACGTCCAGAAATGATTGAAGCTACTGACTGAATGAAAGGAGCTGGCATCTCACTCTCTTTGAATCTTCTTTATCATGCTAAGAGGAGCAGGAAAAAGCAAAAAATTTCAGAATTGCACCTTGCAATGCGGAGAAATTGCTGTTTGTGCATTTACAAAATTCATTGATTTTTGCCATTGAAAAACATCATGTTATTCATATACCAGAAATGTTTGAAGCTACTGACTGAATGAAAGGAGCTGGCATCTCACTCTCTTTGAATCTTCTTTATCATGCTAAGAGGAGCAGGAAAAAGCAAAAAATTTCAGAATTGCACCTTGCAATGCGGAGAAATTACTGTTTGTGCATTTACAATATTCATTGATTTTTGCCATTGAAAAACGTCCAGAAATGATTGAAGCTACTGACTGAATGAAAGGAGCTGGCATCTCACTCTCTTTGAATCTTCTTTATCATGCTAAGAGGAGCAGGAAAAAGCAAAAAATTTCAGAATTGCACCTTGCAATGCGGAGAAATTACTGTTTGTGCATTTACAATATACATTGATTTTTGCCATTGAAAAACGTCCAGAAATGATTGAAGCTACTGACTGAATGAAAGGAGCTGGCATCTCACTCTCTTTGAATCTTCTTTATCATGCTAAGAGGAGCAGGAAAAAGCAAAAAATTTCAGAATTGCACCTTGCAATGCGGAGAAATTACTGTTTGTGCATTTACAATATTCATTGATTTTTGCCGTTGAAAAAAGTCCAGAAATGATTGAAGCTACTGACTGAATGAAAGGAGCTGGCATCTCACTCTCTTTGAATCTTCTTTATCATGCTAAGAGGAGCAAAAAAAAGCAAAAAATTTCAGAATTGCACCTTGCAATGCGGAGAAATTACTGTTTGTGCATTTACAATATTCATTGATTTTTGCCATTGAAAAACATCATGTTATTCATATACCAGAAATGATTGAAGCTACTGACTGAATGAAAGGAGCTGGCATCTCACTCTCTTTGAATCTTCTTTATCATGCTAAGAGGAGCAGGAAAAAGCAAGAAATTTCAGAATTGCACCTTGCAATGCGGAGAAATTACTGTTTGTGCATTTACAATATTCATTGATTTTTGCCATTGAAAAACATCATGTTATTCATATACCAGAAATGTTTGAAGCTACTGACTGAATGAAAGGAGCTGGCATCTCACTCTCTTTGAATCTTCTTTATCATGCTAAGAGGAGCAGGAAAAAGCAAAAAATTTCAGAATTGCACCTTGCAATGTGGAGAAATTACTGTTTGTGCATTTACAATATTCATTGATTTTTACCATTGAAAAACGTCCAGAAATGATTGAAGCTACTGACTGAATGAAAGTAGCTGCCATCTCACTCTCTTTGAATCTTTTTTATCATGCTAAGAGGAGCAGGAAAAAGCAAAAAATTTCAGACTTGCACCTTGCAATGCGGAGAAATTACTGTTTGTGCATTTACAATATTCATTGATTTTTGAAATTGAAAAACATCATGTTATTCATATACCAGAAATGTTTGAAGCTACTGACTGAATGAAAGGAGCTGGCATCTCACTCTCTTTGAATCTTCTTTATCATGCTAAGAGGAGCAGGAAAAAGCAAAAAATTTCAGAATTGCACCTTGCAATGCGGAGAAATTACTTTTTGTGCATTTACAATATTCATTGATTTTTGCCATTGAAAAACGTCCAGAAATGATTGAAGCTACTGACTGAATGAAAGGAGCTGGCATCTCACTCTCTTTGAATCTTCTTTATCATGCTAAGAGGAGCAGGAAAAAGCAAAAAATTTCAGAATTGCACCTTGCAATGCGGAGAAATTACTGTTTGTGCATTTACAATATTCATTGATTTTTGCCATTGAAAAACGTCCAGAAATGATTGAAGCTACTGACTGAATGAAAGGAGCTGGCATCTCACTCTCTTTGAATCTTCTTTATCATGCTAAGAGGAGCAGGAAAAAGCAAAAAATTTCAGAATTGCACCTTGCAATGCGGAGAAATTACTGTTTGTGCATTTACAATATTCATTGATTTTTGCCATTGAAAAACATGTAATTCATATACCAGAAATGTTTGAAGCTACTGACTGAATGAAAGGAGCTGGCACCTCACTCTCTTTGAATCTTCTTTATCATGCTAAGAGGAGCGGGAAAAAGCAAAAAATTTCAGAATTGCACCTTGCAATGCGGAGAAATTACAGTTTGTGCATTTACAATATTCATTGATTTTTGCCATTGAGAAACGTCCAGAAATGATTGAAGCTACTGACTGAATGAAAGGAGCTGGCATCTCACTCTCTTTGAATCTTCTTTATCATGCTAAGAGGAACAGGAAAAAGCAAAAAATTTCAGAATTGCACCTTGCAATGCGGAGAAATTACTGTTTGTGCATTTACAATATTCATTGATTTTTGCCATTGAAAAACATCATGTTATTTATATACCAGAAATGTTTGAAGCTACTGACTGAATGAAAGGAGCTGGCATCTCACTCTCTTTGAATCTTCTTTATCATGCTAAGAGGAGCAGGAAAAAGCAAAAAATTTCAGAATTGCACCTTGCAATGTGGAGAAATTACTGTTTGTGCATTTACAATATTCATTGATTTTTACCATTGAAAAACGTCCAGAAATGATTGAAGCTACTGACTGAATGAAAGTAGCTGGCATCTCACTCTCTTTGAATTTTCTTTATCATGCTAAGAGGAGCAGGAAAAAGCAAAAAATTTCAGACTTGCACCTTGCAATGCGGAGAAATTACTGTTTGTGCATTTACAATATTCATTGATTTTTGCCATTGAAAAACATCATGTTATTCATATACCAGAAATGTTTGAAGCTACTGACTGAATGAAAGGAGCTGGCATCTCACTCTCTTTGAATCTTCTTTATCATGCTAAGAGGAGCAGGAAAAAGCAAAAAATTTCAGACTTGCACCTTGCAATGCGGAGAAATTACTGTTTGTGCATTTACAATATTCATTGATTTTTGCCATTGAAAAACATCATGTTATTCATATACCAGAAATGTTTGAAGCTACTGACTGAATGAAAGGAGCTGGCATCTCACTCTCTTTGAATCTTCTTTATCATGCTAAGAGGAGCAGGAAAAAGCAAAAAATTTCAGAATTGCACCTTGCAATGCGGAGAAATTACTGTTTGTGCATTTACAATATTCATTGATTTTTGCCATTGAAAAACATCATGTTATTCATATACAAGAAATGTTTGAAGCTACTGACTGAATGAAAGGAGCTGGCATCTCAATCTCTTTGAATCTTCTTTATCATGCTAAGAGGAGCAGGAAAAAGCAAAAAATTTCAGAATTGCACCTTGCAATGTGGAGAAATTACTGTTTGTGCATTTACAATATTCATTGATTTTTACCATTGAAAAACGTCCAGAAATGATTGAAGCTACTGACTGAATGAAAGTAGCTGGCATCTCACTCTCTTTGAATCTTCTTTATCATGCTAAGAGGAGCAGGAAAAAGCAAAAAATTTCAGACTTGCACCTTGCAATGCGGAGAAATTACTATTTGTGCATTTACAATATTCATTGATTTTTGCCATTGAAAAACATCATGTTATTCATATACCAGAAATGTTTGAAGCTACTGACTGAATGAAAGGAGCTGACATCTCACTCTCTTTGAATCTTCTTTATCATGCTAAGAGGAGCAGGAAAAAGCAAAAAATTTCAGAATTGCACCTTGCAATGCGGAGAAATTACTGTTTGTGCATTTACAATATTCATTGATTTTTGCCATTGAAAAATGTCCAGAAATGATTGAAGCTACTGACTGAATGAAAGGAGCTGGCATCTCACTCTCTTTGAATCATGCTAAGAGGAGCAGGAAAAAGCAAAAAATTTCAGAATTGCACCTTGCAATGCGGAGAAATTACTGTTTGTGCATTTACAATATTCATTGATTTTTGCCATTGAAAAACATCATGTTATTCATATACCAGAAATGTTTGAAGCTACTGACTGAATGAAAGGAGCTGGCATCTCACTCTCTTTGAATCTTCTTTATCATGCTAAGAGGAGCAGGAAAAAGCAAAAAATTTTAGAATTGCACCTTGCAATGTGGAGAAATTACTGTTTGTGCATTTACAATATTCATTGATTTTTACCATTGAAAAACGTCCAGAAATGATTGAAGCTACTGACTGAATGAAAGTAGCTGGCATCTCACTCTCTTTGAATCTTCTTTATCATGCTAAGAGGAGCAGGAAAAAGCAAAAAATTTCAGACTTGCACCTTGCAATGCGGAGAAATTACTGTTTGTGCATTTACAATATTCATTGATTTTTGCCATTGAAAAACATCATGTTATTCATATACCAGAAATGTTTGAAGCTACTGACTGAATGAAAGGAGCTGGCATCTCACTCTCTTTGAATCTTCTTTATCATGCTAAGAGGAGCAGGAAAAAGCAAAAAATTTCAGAATTGCACCTTGCAATGCGGAGAAATTACTGTTTGTGCATTTACAATATTCATTGATTTTTGCCATTGAAAAACGTCCAGAAATGATTGAAGCTACTGACTGAATGAAAGGAGCTGGCATCTCACTCTCTTTGAATCTTCTTTATCATGCTAAGAGGAGCAGGAAAAAGCAAAAAATTTCAGAATTGCACCTTGCAATGCGGAGAAATTACTGTTTGTGCATTTACAATATTCATTGATTTTTGCCATTGAAAAACGTCCAGAAATGATTGAAGCTACTGACTGAATGAAAGGAGCTGGCATCTCACTCTCTTTGAATCTTCTTTATCATGCTAAGAGGAGCAGGAAAAAGCAAAAAATTTCAGAATTGCACCTTGCAATGCGGAGAAATTACTGTTTGTGCATTTACAATATTCATTGATTTTTGCCATTGAAAAACATGTTATTCATATACCAGAAATGTTTGAAGCTACTGACTGAATGAAAGGAGCTGGCACCTCACTCTCTTTGAATCTTCTTTATCATGCTAAGAGGAGCGGGAAAAAGCAAAAAATTTCAGAATTGCACCTTGCAATGCGGAAAAATTACTGTTTGTGCATTTACAATATTCATTGATTTTTGCCATTGAAAAACGTCCAGAAATGATTGAAGGTACTGACTGAATGAAAGGAGCTGGCATCTCACTCTCTTTGAATCTTCTTTATCATGCTAAGAGGAGCAGGAAAAAGCAAAAAATTTCAGAATTGCACCTTGCAATGCGGAGAAATTACTGTTTGTGCATTTACAATATTCATTGATTTTTGCCATTGAAAAACGTCCAGAAATGATTGAAGCTACTGACTGAATGAAAGGAGCTGGCATCTCACTCTCTTTGAATCTTCTTTATCATGCTAAGAGGAGCAGGAAAAAGCAAAAAATTTCAGAATTGCACCTTGCAATGCGGAGAAATTACAGTTTGTGCATTTACAATATTCATTGATTTTTGCCATTGAAAAACATCCAGAAATGATTGAAGCTACTGACTGAATGAAAGGAGCTGGCATCTCACTCTCTTTGAATCTTCTTTATCATGCTAAGAGGAGCAGGAAAAAGCAAAAAATTTCAGAATTGCACCTTGCAATGCGGAGAAATTACTGTTTGTGCATTTACAATATTCATTGATTTTTGCCATTGAAAAACATCATGTTATTCATATACCAGAAATGTTTGAAGCTACTGACTGAATGAAAGGAGCTGGCATCTCACTCTCTTTGAATCTTCTTTATCATGCTAAGAGGAGCAGGAAAAAGCAAAAAATTTCAGAATTGCACCTTGCAATGTGGAGAAATTACTGTTTGTGCATTTACAATATTCATTGATTTTTACCATTGAAAAACGTCCAGAAATGATTGAAGCTACTGACTGAATGAAAGTAGCTGGCATCTCACTCTCTTTGAATCTTCTTTATCATGCTAAAAGGAGCAGGAAAAAGCAAAAAATTTCAGACTTGCACCTTGCAATGCGGAGAAATTACTGTTTGTGCATTTACAATATTCATTGATTTTTGCCATTGAAAAACATCATGTTATTCATATACCAGAAATGTTTGAAGCTACTGACTGAATGAAAGGAGCTGGCATCCCACTCTCTTTGAATCTTCTTTATCATGCTAAGAGGAGCAGGAAAAAGCAAAAAATTTCAGAATTGCACCTTGCAATGCGGAGAAATTACTGTTTGTGCATTTACAATATTCATTGATTTTTGCCATTGAAAAACATCATGTTATTCATATACCAGAAATGTTTGAAGCTACTGACTGAATGAAAGGAGCTGGCATCTCAATCTCTTTGAATCTTCTTTATCATGCTAAGAGGAGCAGGATAAAGCAAAAAATTTCAGAATTGCACCTTGCAATGTGGAGAAATTACTGTTTGTGCATTTACAATATTCATTGATTTTTACCATTGAAAAACGTCCAGAAATGATTGAAGCTACTGACTGAATGAAAGTAGCTGGCATCTCACTCTCTTTGAATCTTCTTTATCATGCTAAGAGGAGCAGGAAAAAGCAAAAAATTTCAGACTTGCACCTTGCAATGCGGAGAAATTACTGTTTGTGCATTTACAATATTCATTGATTTTTGCCATTGAAAAACATCATGTTATTCATATACCAGAAATGTTTGAAGCTACTGACTGAATGAAAGGAGCTGGCATCTCACTCTCTTTGAATCTTCTTTATCATGCTAAGAGGAGCAGGAAAAAGCAAAAAATTTCAGACTTGCACCTTGCAATGCGGAGAAATTACTGTTTGTGCATTTACAATATTCATTGATTTTTGCCATTGAAAAACATCATGTTATTCATATACCAGAAATGTTTGAAGCTACTGACTGAATGAAAGGAACTGGCACCTCACTCTCTTTGAATCTTCTTTATCATGCTAAGAGGAGCAGGAAAAAGCAAAAAATTTCAGAATTGCACCTTGCAATGCGGAGAAATTACTGTTTGTGCATTTACAATATTCATTGATTTTTGCCATTGAAAAACGTCCAGAAATGATTGAAGGTACTGACTGAATGAAAGGAGCTGGCATCTCACTCTCTTTGAATCTTCTTTATCATTCTAAGAGGAGCAGGAAAAAGCAAAAAATTTCAGAATTGCACCTTGCAATGCGGAGAAATTACTGTTTGTGCATTTACAATATTCATTGATTTTTGCCATTGAAAAACGTCCAGAAATGATTGAAGCTACTGACTGAATGAAAGGAGCTGGCATCTCACTCTCTTTGAATCTTCTTTATCATGCTAAGAGGAGCAGGAAAAAGCAAAAAATTTCAGAATTGCACCTTGCAATGCGGAGAAATTACAGTTTGTGCATTTACAATATTCATTGATTTTTGCCATTGAAAAACGTCCAGAAATGATTGAAGCTACTGACTGAATGAAAGGAGCTGGCATCTCACTCTCTTTGAATCTTCTTTATCATGCTAAGAGGAGCAGGAAAAAGCAAAAAATTTCAGAATTGCACCTTGCAATGCGGAGAAATTACTGTTTGTGCATTTACAATATTCATTGATTTTTGCCATTGAAAAACATGTTATTCATATACCAGAAATGTTTGAAGCTCCTGACTGAATGAAAGGAGCTGGCACCTCACTCTCTTTGAATCTTCTTTATCATGCTAAGAGGAGCAGGAAAAAGCAAAAAATTTCAGAATTGCACCTTGCAATGCGGAGAAATTACTGTTTGTGCATTTACAATATTCATTGATTTTTGCCATTGAAAAACGTCCAGAAATGATTGAAGCTACTGACTGAATGAAAGGAGCTGGCATCTCACTCTCTTTGAATCTTCTTTATCATGCTAAGAGGAGCAGGAAAAAGCAAAAAATTTCAGAATTGCACCTTGCAATGCGGAGAAATTACTGTTTGTGCATTTACAATATTCATTGATTTTTGCCATTGAAAAATGTCCAGAAATGATTGAAGCTACTGACTGAATGAAAGGAGCTGGCATCTCACTCTCTTTGAATCTTCTTTATCATGCTAAGAGGAGCAGGAAAAAGCAAAAAATTTCAGAATTGCGCCTTGCAATGCGGAGAAATTACTGTTTGTGCATTTACAAAATTCATTGATTTTTGCCATTGAAAAACATCATGTTATTCATATACCAGAAATGATTGAAGCTACTGACTGAAGGAAAGGAGCTGGCATCTCACTCTCTTTGAATCTTCTTTATCATGCTAAGAGGAGCAGGAAAAAGCAAAAAATTTCAGAATTGCACCTTGCAATGCGGAGAAATTACTGTTTGTGCATTTACAATATTCATTGATTTTTGCCATTGAAAAACGTCCAGAAATGATTGAAGCTACTGACTGAATGAAAGGAGCTGGCATCTCACTCTCTTTGAATCTTCTTTATCATGCTAAGAGGAGCAGGAAAAAGCAAAAAATTTCAGAATTGCTCCTTGCAATGCGGAGAAATTACTGTTTGTGCATTTACAATATTCATTGATTTTTGCGATTGAAAAACATCATGTTATTCATATACCAGAAATGATTGAAGCTACTGACTGAATGAAAGGAGCTGGCATCTCATTCTCTTTGAATCTTCTTTATCATGCTAAGAGGAGCAGGAAAAAGTAAAAAATTTCAGAATTGCACCTTGCAATGCGGAGAAATTACTGTTTGTGCATTTACAATATTCAATGATTTTTGCCATTGAAAAACGTCCAGAAATGATTGAAGCTACTGACTGAATGAAAGGAGCTGGCATCTCACTCTCTTTGAATCTTGTTTATCATGCTAAGAGGAGCAGGAAAAAGCAAAAAATTTCAGAATTGCACCTTGCAATGCGGAGAAATTACTGTTTGTGCATTTACAATATTCATTGATTTTTGCCATTGAAAAACGTCCAGAAATGATTGAAGCTACTGACTGAATGAAAGGAGCTGGCATCTCACTCTCTTTGAATCTTCTTTATCATGCTAAGAGGAGCAGGAAAAAGCCAAAAATTTCAGAATTGCACCTTGCAATGCGGAGAAATTACTGTTTGTGCATTTACAATATTCATTGATTTTTGCTATTGAAAAACATCATGTTATTCATATACCAGAAATGATTGAAGCTACTGACTGAATGAAAGGAGCTGGCATCTCACTCTCTTTGAATCTTCTTTATCATGCTAAGAGGAGCAGGAAAAAGCAAAAAATTTCAGAATTGCACCTTGCAATGCGGAGAAATTGCAGTTTGTGCATTTACAATATTCATTGATTTTTGCCATTGAAAAATGTCCAGAAATGATTGAAGCTACTGACTGAATGAAAGGAGCTGGCATCTCACTCTCTTTGAATCTTCTTTATCATGCTAAGAGGAGCAGGAAAAAGCAAAAAATTTCATAATTGCACCTTGCAATGCGGAGAAATTACTGTTTGTGCATTTACAATATTCATTGATTTTTGCCATTGAAAAACATCATGTTATTCATATACCAGAAATGATTGAAGCTACTGACTGAATGAAAGGAGCTGGCATCTCACTCTCTTTGAATCTTCTTTATCATGCTAAGAGGAGCAGGAAAAAGCAAAAAATTTCAGAATTGCACCTTGCAATGCGGAGAAATTGCAGTTTGTGCATTTACAATATTCATTGATTTTTGCCATTGAAAAACGTCCAGAAATGATTGAAGCTACTGACTGAATGAAAGGAGCTGGCATCTCACTCTCTTTGAATCTTCTTTATCATGCTAAGAGGAGCAGGAAAAAGCAAAAAATTTCAGAATTGCACCTTGCAATGCGGAGAAATTACTGTTTGTGCATTTACAATATTCATTGATTTTTGCCATTGAAAAACGTCTAGAAATGATTGAAGCTACTGACTGAATGAAAGGAGCTGGCATCTCACTCTCTTTGAATCTTCTTTATCATGCTAAGAGGAGCAGGAAAAAGCAAAAAATTTCAGAATTGCACCTTGCAATGCGGAGAAATTACTGTTTGTGCATTTACAATAGTCATTGATTTTTGCCATTGAAAAATGTCCAGAAATGATTGAAGCTACTGACTGAATGAAAGGAGCTGGCATCTCACTCTCTTTGAATCTTCTTTATCATGCTAAGAGGAGCAGGAAAAAGCAAAAAATTTCAGAATTGCGCCTTGCAATGCGGAGAAATTACTGTTTGTGCATTTACAAAATTCATTGATTTTTGCCATTGAAAAACATCATGTTATTCATATACCAGAAATGATTGAAGCTACTGACTGAAGGAAAGGATCTGGCATCTCACTCTCTTTGAATCTTCTTTGTCATGCTAAGAGGAGCAGGAAAAAGCAAAAAATTTCAGAATTGCACCTTGCAATGCGGAGAAATTACTGTTTGTGCATTTACAATATTCATTGATTTTTGCCATTGAAAAACGTCCAGAAATGATTGAAGCTACTGACTGAATGAAAGGAGCTGGCATCTCACTCTCTTTGAATCTTCTTTATCATGCTAAGAGGAGCAGGAAAAAGCAAAACATTTCAGAATTGCACCTTGCAATGCGGAGAAATTACTGTTTGTGCATTTACAATATTCATTGATTTTTGCGATTGAAAAACATCATGTTATTCATATACCAGAAATGATTGAAGCTACTGACTGAATGAAAGGAGCTGGCATCTCACTCTCTTTGAATCTTCTTTATCATGCTAAGAGGAGCAGGAAAAAGTAAAAAATTTCAGAATTGCACCTTGCAATGCGGAGAAATTACTGTTTGTGCATTTACAATATTCAATGATTTTTGCCATTGAAAAACGTCCAGAAATGATTGAAGCTACTGACTGAATGAAAGGAGCTGGCATCTCACTCTCTTTGAATCTTCTTTATCATGCTAAGAGGAGCAGGAAAAAGCAAAAAATTTCAGAATTGCACCTTGCAATGCGGAGAAATTACTGTTTGTGCATTTACAATATTCATTGATTTTTGCCATTGAAAAACGTCCAGAAATGATTGAAGCTACTGACTGAATGAAAGGAGCTGGCATCTCACTCTCTTTGAATCTTCTTTATCATGCTAAGAGGAGCAGGAAAAAGCAAAAAATTTCAGAATTGCACCTTGCAATGCGGAGAAATTACTGTTTGTGCATTTACAATATTCATTGATTTTTGCCATTGAAAAATGTCCAGAAATGATTGAAGCTACTGACTGAATGAAAGGAGCTGGCATCTCACTCTCTTTGAATCTTCTTTATCATGCTAAGAGGAGCAGGAAAAAGCAAAAAATTTCAGAATTGCGCCTTGCAATGCGGAGAAATTACTGTTTGTGCATTTACAAAATTCATTGATTTTTGCCATTGAAAAACATCATGTTATTCATATACCAGAAATGATTGAAGCTACTGACTGAAGGAAAGGATCTGGCATCTCACTCTCTTTGAATCTTCTTTGTCATGCTAAGAGGAGCAGGAAAAAGCAAAAAATTTCAGAATTGCACCTTGCAATGCGGAGAAATTACTGTTTGTGCATTTACAATATTCATTGATTTTTGCCATTGAAAAACGTCCAGAAATGATTGAAGCTACTGACTGAATGAAAGGAGCTGGCATCTCACTCTCTTTGAATCTTCTTTATCATGCTAAGAGGAGCAGGAAAAAGCAAAACATTTCAGAATTGCATCTTGCAATGCGGAGAAATTACTGTTTGTGCATTTACAATATTCATTGATTTTTGCGATTGAAAAACATCATGTTATTCATATACCAGAAATGATTGAAGCTACTGACTGAATGAAAGGAGCTGGCATCTCACTCTCTTTGAATCTTCTTTATCATGCTAAGAGGAGCAGGAAAAAGTAAAAAATTTCAGAATTGCACCTTGCAATGCGGAGAAATTACTGTTTGTGCATTTACAATATTCAATGATTTTTGCCATTGAAAAACGTCCAGAAATGATTGAAGCTACTGACTGAATGAAAGGAGCTGGCATCTCACTCTCTTTGAATCTTATTTATCATGCTAAGAGGAGCAGGAAAAAGCAAAAAATTTCAGAATTGCACCTTGCAATGCGGAGAAATTACTGTTTGTGCATTTACAATATTCATTGATTTTTGCCATTGAAAAACATCATGTTATTCATATACCAGAAATGATTGAAGCTACTGACTGAATGAAAGGAGCTGGCATCTCACTCTCTTTGAATCTTCTTTATCATGCTAAGAGGAGCAGGAAAAAGCAAAAAATTTCAGAATTGCACCTTGCAATGCGGAGAAATTGCAGTTTGTGCATTTACAATATTCATTGATTTTTGCCATTGAAAAACGTCCAGAAATGATTGAAGCTACTGACTGAATGAAAGGAGCTGGCATCTCACTCTCTTTGAATCTTCTTTATCATGCTAAGAGGAGCAGGAAAAAGCAAAAAATTTCAGAATTGCACCTTGCAATGCGGAGAAATTACTGTTTGTGCATTTACAATATTCATTGATTTTTGCCATTGAAAAATGTCCAGAAATGATTGAAGCTACTGACTGAATGAAAGGAGCTGGCATCTCACTCTCTTTGAATCTTCTTTATCATGCTAAGAGGAGCAGGAAAAAGTAAAAAATTTCAGAATTGCACCTTGCAATGCGGAGAAATTACTGTTTGTGCATTTACAATATTCAATGATTTTTGCCATTGAAAAACGTCCAGAAATGATTGAAGCTACTGACTGAATGAAAGGAGCTGGCATCTCACTCTCTTTGAATCTTCTTTATCATGCTAAGAGGAGCAGGAAAAAGCAAAAAATTTCAGAATTGCACCTTGCAATGCGGAGAAATTACTGTTTGTGCATTTACAATATTCATTGATTTTTGCCGCCATTGAAAAACATCATGTTATTCATATACCAGAAATGTTTGAAGCTACTGACTGAATGAAAGGAGCTGGCATCTCACTCTCTTTGAATCTTCTTTATCATGCTAAGAGGAGCAGGAAAAAGCAAAAAATTTCAGAATTGCACCTTGCAATGCGAAGAAATTACTGTTTGTGCATTTACAATATTCATTGATTTTTGCCATTGAAAAACATCATGTTATTCATATACCAGAAATGTTTGATGCTACTGACTGAATGAAAGGAGCTGGCATCTCACTCTCTTTGAATCTTCTTTATCATGCTAAGAGGAGCAGGAAAAAGCAAAAAATTTCAGAATTGCACCTTGCAATGCGGAGAAATTACTGTTTGTGCATTTACAATATTCATTGATTTTTGCCATTGAAAAACGTCCAGAAATGATTGAAGCTACTGACTGAATGAAAGGAGCTGGCATCTCACTCTCTTTGAATCTTCTTTATCATGCTAAGAGGAGCAGGAAAAAGCAAAAAATTTCAGAATTGCACCTTGCAATGCGGAGAAATTACTGTTTGTGCATTTACAATATTCATTGATTTTTGCCATTGAAAAACATCATGTTATTCATATACCAGAAATGATTGAAGCTACTGACTGAATGAAAGGAGCTGGCATCTCACTCTCTTTGAATCTTCTTTATCATGCTAAGAGGAGCAGGAAAAAGTAAAAAATTTCAGAATTGCACCTTGCAATGCGGAGAAATTACTGTTTGTGCATTTATAATATTCAATGATTTTTGCCATTGAAAAACGTCCAGAAATGATTGAAGCTACTGACTGAACGAAAGGAGCTGGCATCTCACTCTCTTTGAATCTTCTTTATCATGCTAAGAGGAGCAGGAAAAAGCAAAAAATTTCAGAATTGCACCTTGCAATGCGGAGAAATTACTGTTTGTGCATTTACAATATTCATTGATTTTTGCCATTGAAAAACATCATGTTATTCATATACCAGAAATGTTTGAAGCTACTGACTGAATGAAAGGAGCTGGCATCTCACTCTCTTTGAATCTTCTTTATCATGCTAAGAGGAGCAGGAAAAAGCAAAAAATTTCAGAATTGCACCTTGCAATGCGGAGAAATTACTGTTTGTGCATTTACAATATTCAATGATTTTTGCCATTGAAAAACGTCCAGAAATGATTGAAGCTACTGACTGAATGAAAGGAGCTGGCATCTCACTCTCTTTGAATCTTGTTTATCATGCTAAGAGGAGCAGGAAAAAGCAAAAAATTTCAGAATTGCACCTTGCAATGCGGAGAAATTACTGTTTGTGCATTTACAATATTCATTGATTTTTGCCATTGAAAAACGTCCAGAAATGATTGAAGCTACTGACTGAATGAAAGGAGCTGGCATCTCACTCTCTTTGAACCTTCTTTATCATGCTAAGAGGAGCAGGAAAAAGCAAAAAATTTCAGAATTGCACCTTGCAATGCGGAGAAATTACTGTTTGTGCATTTACAATATTCATTGATTTTTGCTATTGAAAAACATCATGTTATTCATATACCAGAAATGATTGAAGCTACTGACTGAATGAAAGGAGCTGGCATCTCACTCTCTTTGAATCTTCTTTATCATGCTAAGAGGAGCAGGAAAAAGCAAAAAATTTCAGAATTGCACCTTGCAATGCGGAGAAATTATAGTTTGTGCATTTACAATATTCATTGATTTTTGCCATTGAAAAACGTCCAGAAATGATTGAAGCTACTGACTGAATGAAAGGAGCTGGCATCTGACTCTCTTTGAATCTTCTTTATCATGCTAAGAGGAGCAGGAAAAAGCAAAAAATTTCAGAATTGCACCTTGCAATGCGGAGAAATTACTGTTTGTGCATTTACAATATTCATTGATTTTTGCCATTGAAAAACGTCCAGAAATGATTGAAGCTACTGACTGAATGAAAGGAGCTGGCATCTCACTCTCTTTGAGTCTTCTTTATCATGCTAAGAGGAGCAGGAAAAAGCAAAAAATTTCAGAATTGCACCTTGCAATGCGGAGAAATTACTGTTTGTGCATTTACAATATTCATTGATTTTTGCTATTGAAAAACATCATGTTATTCATATACCAGAAATGATTGAAGCTACTGACTGAATGAAAGGAGCTGGCATCTCACTCTCTTTGAATCTTCTTTATCATGCTAAGAGGAGCAGGAAAAAGCAAAAAATTTCAGAATTGCACCTTGCAATGCGGAGAAATTACAGTTTGTGCATTTACAATATTCATTGAATTTTGCCATTGAAAAGCGTCCAGAAATGATTGAAGCTACTGACTGAATGAAAGGAGCTGGCATCTCACTCTCTTTGAATCTTCTTTATCATGCTAAGAGGAGCAGGAAAAAGCAAAAAATTTCAGAATTGCACCTTGCAATGCGGAGAAATTACTGTTTGTGCATTTACAATATTCATTGATTTTTGCCATTGAAAAACGTCCAGAAATGATTGAAGGTACTGACTGAATGAAAGGAGCTGGCATCTCACTCTCTTTGAATCTTCTTTATCATGCTAAGAGGAGCAGGAAAAAGCAAAAAATTTCAGAATTGCACCTTGCAATGCGGAGAAATTACTGTTTGTGCATTTACAATATTCATTGATTTTTGCCATTGAAAAACGTCCAGAAATGATTGAAGCTACTGACTGAATGAAAGGAGCTGGCATCTCACTCTCTTTGAATCTTCTTTATCATGCTAAGAGGAGCAGGAAAAAGCAAAAAATTTCAGAATTGCACCTTGCAATGCGGAGAAATTACTGTTTGTGCATTTACAATATTCATTGATTTTTGCCATTGAAAAATGTCCAGAAATGATTGAAGCTACTGACTGAATGAAAGGAGCTGGCATCTCACTCTCTTTGAATCTTCTTTATCATGCTAAGAGGAGCAGGAAAAAGCAAAAAATTTCAGAATTGCGCCTTGCAATGCGGAGAAATTACTGTTTGTGCATTTACAAAATTCATTGATTTTTGCCATTGAAAAATATCATGTTATTCATATACCAGAAATGATTGATGTTTTTCAATGGCAAAAATCAATGAATATTGTAAATGCACAAACAGTAATTTCTCCGCATTGCAAGGTGCAATTCTGAAATTTTTTGCTTTTTCCTGCTAATCCTAGCATGATAAAGAAGATTCAAAGAGAGTGAGATGCCAGCTCCTTTCATTCAGTCAGTAGCTTCAAACATTTCTGGACGTTTTTCAATGGCAAAAATCAATGAATATTGTAAATGCACAAACAGTAATATCTCCACATTGCAAGGTGCAATTCTGAATTTTTTTGCTTTTTCCTGTTAATCCTAGCATGATAAAGAAGATTTAAAGAGAGTGAGATGCCAGCTCCTTTCATTCAGTCAGTAGCTTCAAACATTTCTGGTATATGAAAAACATGTTTTTCAATGGCAAAAATCAATGAATATTGTAAATGCACAAACAGTAATATCTCCACATTGCAAGGTGCAATTCTGAAATTTTTTGCTTTTTCCTGCTAATCCTAGCATGATAAAGAAGATTCAAAGAGAGTGAGATGCCAGCTCCTTTCATTCAGTCAGTAGCTTCAAACATTTCTGGTATATGAAAAACATGTTTTTCAATGGCAAAAATCAATGAATATTGTAAATGCACAAACAGTAATATCTCCACATTGCAAGGTGCAATTCTGAAATTTTTTGCTTTTTCCTGCTAATCCTAGCATGATAAAGAAGATTCAAAGAGAGTGAGATGCCAGCTCCTTTCATTCAGTCAGTAGCTTCAAACATTTCTGGACGTTTTTCAATGGCAAAAATCAATGAATATTGTAAATGCACAAACAGTAATATCTCCACATTGCAAGGTGCAATTCTGAAATTTTTTGCTTTTTCCTGCTAATCCTAGCATGATAAAGAAGATTCAAAGAGAGTGAGATGCCAGCTCCTTTCATTCAGTCAGTAGCTTCAAACATTTCTGGACGTTTTTCAATGGCAAAAATCAATGAATATTGTAAATGCACAAACAGTAATATCTCCACATTGCAAGGTGCAATTCTGAAATTTTTTGCTTTTTCCTGTTAATCCTAGCATGATAAAGAAGATTCAAAGAGAGTGAGATGCCAGCTCCTTTCATTCAGTCAGTAGCTTCAAACATTTCTGGTATATGAAAAACATGTTTTTCAATGGCAAAAATCAATGAATATTGTAAATGCACAAACAGTAATATCTCCACATTGCAAGGTGCAATTCTGAAATTTTTTGTTTTTTCCTGTTAATCCTAGCATGATAAAGAAGATTCAAAGAGAGTGAGATGCCAGCTCCTTTCATTCAGTCAGTAGCTTCAAATATTTCTGGTATATGAAAAACATGTTTTTCAATGGCAAAAATCAATGAATATTGTAAATGCACAAACAGTAATATCTCCACATTGCAAGGTGCAATTCTGAAATTTTTTGCTTTTTCCTGCTAATCCTAGCATGATAAAGAAGATTCAAAGAGAGTGAGATGCCAGCTCCTTTCATTCAGTCAGTAGCTTCAAACATTTCTGGTATATGAAAAACATGTTTTTCAATGGCAAAAATCAATGAATATTGTAAATGCACAAACAGTAATATCTCCACATTGCAAGGTGCAATTCTGAAATTTTTTGCTTTTTCCTGCTAATCCTAGCATGATAAAGAAGATTCAAAGAGAGTGAGATGCCAGCTCCTTTCATTCAGTCAGTAGCTTCAAACATTTCTGGTATATGAAAAACATGTTTTTCAATGGCAAAAATCAATGAATATTGTAAATGCACAAACAGTAATATCTCCACATTGCAAGGTGCAATTCTGAAATTTTTTGCTTTTTCCTGCTAATCCTAGCATGATAAAGAAGATTCAAAGAGAGTGAGATGCCAGCTCCTTTCATTCAGTCAGTAGCTTCAAACATTTCTGGTATATGAAAAACATGTTTTTCAATGGCAAAAATCAATGAATATTGTAAATGCACAAACAGTAATATCTCCACATTGCAAGGTGCAATTCTGAAATTTTTAGCTTTTTCCTGTTAATCCTAGCATGATAAAGAAGATTCAAAGAGAGTGAGATGCCAGCTCCTTTCATTCAGTCAGTAGCTTCAAACATTTCTGGACGTTTTTCAATGGCAAAAATCAATGAATATTGTAAATGCACAAACAGTAATATCTCCACATTGCAAGGTGCAATTCTGAAATTTTTTGCTTTTTCCTGTTAATCCTAGCATGATAAAGAAGATTCAAAGAGAGTGAGATACCAGCTCCTTTCATTCAGTCAGTAGCTTCAAACATTTCTGGTATATGAAAAACATGTTTTTCAATGGCAAAAATCAATGAATATTGTAAATGCACAAACAGTAATATCTCCACATTGCAAGGTGCAATTCTGAAATTTTTTGCTTTTTCCTGCTAATCCTAGCATGATAAAGAAGATTCAAAGAGAGTGAGATGCCAGCTAGTTTCATTCAGTCAGTAGCTTCAAACATTTCTGGACGTTTTTCAATGGCAAAAATCAATGAATATTGTAAATGCACAAACAGTAATATCTCCACATTGCAAGGTGCAATTCTGAAATTTTTTGCTTTTTCCTGCTAATCCTAGCATGATAAAGAAGATTCAAAGAGAGTGAGATGCCAGCTCCTTTCATTCAGTCAGTAGCTTCAAACATTTCTTGTATATGAAAAACATGTTTTTCAATGGCAAAAATCAATGAATATTGTAAATGCATAAACAGTAATATCTCCACATTGCAAGGTGCAATTCTGAAATTTTTTGCTTTTTCCTGCTAATCCTAGCATGATAAAGAAGATTCAAAGAGAGTGAGATACCAGCTCCTTTCATTCAGTCAGTAGCTTCAAACATTTCTGGACGTTTTTCAATGGCAAAAATCAATGAATATTGTAAATGCACAAACAGTAATATCTCCACATTGCAAGGCGCAATTCTGAAATTTTTTGCTTTTTCCTGTTAATCCTAGCATGATAAAGAAGATTCAAAGAGAGTGAGATGCCAGCTCCTTTCATTCAAGTCAGTAGCTTCAAACATTTCTGGTATATGAAAAACATGTTTTTCAATGGCAAAAATCAATGAATATTGTAAATGCACAAACAGTAATATCTCCACATTGCAAGGTGCAATTCTGAAATGTTTTGCTTTTTCCTGCTTATCCTAGCATGATAAAGAAGATTCAAAGAGAGTGAGATGCCAGCTCCTTTCATTCAGTCAGTAGCTTCAAACATTTCTGGTATATGAAAAACATGTTTTTCAATGGCAAAAATCAATGAATATTGTAAATGCACAAACAGTAATATCTCCACATTGCAGGGTGCAATTCTGAAATTTTTTTGCTTTTTCCTGCTAATCCTAGCATGATAAAGAAGATTCAAAGAGAGTGAGATGCCAGCTCCTTTCATTCAGTCAGTAGCTTCAAACATTTCTGGACGTTTTTCAATGGCAAAATCAATGAATATTGTAAATGCACAAACAGTAATATCTCCACATTGCAAGGTGCAATTCTGAAATTTTTTGCTTTTTCCTGTTAATCCTAGCATGATAAAGAAGATTCAAAGACAGTGAGATGCCAGCTCCTTTCATTCAGTCAGTAGCTTCAAACATTTCTGGTATATGAAAAACATGTTTTTCAATGGCAAAAATCAATGAATATTGTAAATGCACAAACAGTAATATCTCCACATTGCAAGGTGCAATTCTGAAATTTTTTGCTTTTTCCTGCTAATCCTAGCATGATAAAGAAGATTCAAAGAGAGTGAGATGCCAGCTCCTTTCATTCCGCCAGTAGCTTCAAACATTTCTGGTATATGAAAAACATGTTTTTCAATGGCAAAAATCAATGAATATTGTAAATGCACAAACAGTAATATCTCCACATTGCAAGGTGCAATTCTGAAATTTTTTGCTTTTTCCTGCTTATCCTAGCATGATAAAGAAGATTCAAAGAGAGTGAGATGCCAGCTCCTTTCATTCAGTCAGTAGCTTCAAACATTTCTGGACGTTTTTCAATGGCAAAATCAATGAATATTGTAAATGCACAAACAGTAATATCTCCACATTGCAAGGTGCAATTCTGAAATTTTTTGCTTTTTCCTGTTAATCCTAGCATGATAAAGAAGATTCAAAGACAGTGAGATGCCAGCTCCTTTCATTCAGTCAGTAGCTTCAAACATTTCTGGTATATGAAAAACATGTTTTTCAATGGCAAAAATCAATGAATATTGTAAATGCACAAACAGTAATATCTCCACATTGCAAGGTGCAATTCTGAAATTTTTTGCTTTTTCCTGCTAATCCTAGCATGATAAAGAAGATTCAAAGAGAGTGAGATGCCAGCTCCTTTCATTCCGTCAGTAGCTTCAAACATTTCTGGTATATGAAAAACATGTTTTTCAATGGCAAAAATCAATGAATATTGTAAATGCACAAACAGTAATATCTCCACATTGCAAGGTGCAATTCTGAAATTTTTTGCTTTTTCCTGCTAATCCTAGCATGATAAAGAAGATTCAAAGAGAGTGAGATGCCAGCTCCTTTCATTCAGTCAGTAGCTTCAAACATTTCTGGACATTTTTCAATGGCAAAATCAATGAATATTGTAAATGCACAAACAGTAATATCTCCACATTGCAAGGTGCAATTCTGAAATTTTTTGCTTTTTCCTGCTAATCCTAGCATGATAAAGAAGATTCAAAGAGAGTGAGATGCCAGCTAATTTCATTCAGTCAGTAACTTCAAACATTTCTGGACGTTTTTCAATGGCAAAAATCAATGAATATTGTAAATGCACAAACAGTAATATCTCCACATTGCAAGGTGCAATTCTGAAATTTTTTGCTTTTTCCTGCTAATCCTAGCATGATAAAGAAGATTCAAAGAGAGTGAGATGCCAGCTCCTTTCATTCAGTCAGTAGCTTCAAACATTTCTTGTATATGAAAAACATGTTTTTCAATGGCAAAAATCAATGAATATTGTAAATGCACAAACAGTAATATCTCCACATTGCAAGGTGCAATTCTGAAATTTTTTGCTTTTTCCTGCTAATCCTAGCATGATAAAGAAGATTCAAAGAGAGTGAGATACCAGCTCCTTTCATTCAGTCAGTAGCTTCAAACATTTCTGGACGTTTTTCAATGGCAAAAATCAATGAATATTGTAAATGCACAAACAGTAATATCTCCACATTGCAAGGTGCAATTCTGAAATTTTTTGCTTTTTCCTGTTAATCCTAGCATGATAAAGAAGATTCAAAGAGAGTGAGATGCCAGCTCCTTTCATTCAAGTCAGTAGCTTCAAACATTTCTGGTATATGAAAAACATGTTTTTCAATGGCAAAAATCAATGAATATTGTAAATGCACAAACAGTAATATCTCCACATTGCAAAGTGCAATTCTGAAATTTTTTGCTTTTTCCTGCTTATCCTAGCATGATAAAGAAGATTCAAAGAGAGTGAGATGCCAGCTCCTTTCATTCAGTCAGTAGCTTCAAACATTTCTGGTATATGAAAAACATGTTTTTCAATGGCAAAAATCAATGAATATTGTAAATGCACAAACAGTAATATCTCCACATTGCAAGGTGCAATTCTGAAATTTTTTTGCTTTTTCCTGCTAATCCTAGCATGATAAAGAAGATTTAAAGAGAGTGAGATGCCAGCTCCTTTCATTCAGTCAGTAGCTTCAAACATTTCTGGACGTTTTTCAATGGCAAAATCAATGAATATTGTAAATGCACAAACAGTAATATCTCCACATTGCAAGGTGCAATTCTGAAATTTTTTGCTTTTTCCTGTTAATCCTAGCATGATAAAGAAGATTCAAAGACAGTGAGATGCCAGCTCCTTTCATTCAGTCAGTAGCTTCAAACATTTCTGGTATATGAAAAACATGTTTTTCAATGGCAAAAATCAATGAATATTGTAAATGCACAAACAGTAATATCTCCACATTGCAAGGTGCAATTCTGAAATTTTTTGCTTTTTCCTGCTAATCCTAGCATGATAAAGAAGATTCAAAGAGAGTGAGATGCCAGCTCCTTTCATTCCGTCAGTAGCTTCAAACATTTCTGGTATATGAAAAACATGTTTTTCAATGGCAAAAATCAATGAATATTGTAAATGCACAAACAGTAATATCTCCACATTGCAAGGTGCAATTCTGAAATTTTTTGCTTTTTCCTGCTAATCCTAGCATGATAAAGAAGATTCAAAGAGAGTGAGATGCCAGCTCCTTTCATTCAGTCAGTAGCTTCAAACATTTCTTGTATATGAAAAACATGTTTTTCAATGGCAAAAATCAATGAATATTGTAAATGCACAAACAGTAATATCTCCACATTGCAAGGTGCAATTCTGAAATTTTTTGCTTTTTCCTGCTAATCCTAGCATGATAAAGAAGATTCAAAGAGAGTGAGATACCAGCTCCTTTCATTCAGTCAGTAGCTTCAAACATTTCTGGACGTTTTTCAATGGCAAAAATCAATGAATATTGTAAATGCACAAACAGTAATATCTCCACATTGCAAGGTGCAATTCTGAAATTTTTTGCTTTTTCCTGCTTATCCTAGCATGATAAAGAAGATTCAAAGAGAGTGAGATGCCAGCTCCTTTCATTCAAGTCAGTAGCTTCAAACATTTCTGGTATATGAAAAACATGTTTTTCAATGGCAAAAATCAATGAATATTGTAAATGCACAAACAGTAATATCTCCACATTGCAAGGTGCAATTCTGAAATTTTTTGCTTTTTCCTGCTTATCCTAGCATGATAAAGAAGATTCAAAGAGAGTGAGATGCCAGCTCCTTTCATTCAGTCAGTAGCTTCAAACATTTCTGGTATATGAAAAACATGTTTTTCAATGGCAAAAATCAATGAATATTGTAAATGCACAAACAGTAATATCTCCACATTGCAAGGTGCAATTCTGAAATTTTTTTGCTTTTTCCTGCTAATCCTAGCATGATAAAGAAGATTTAAAGAGAGTGAGATGCCAGCTCCTTTCATTCAGTCAGTAGCTTCAAACATTTCTGGACGTTTTTCAATGGCAAAATCAATGAATATTGTAAATGCACAAACAGTAATATCTCCACATTGCAAGGTGCAATTCTGAAATTTTTTGCTTTTTCCTGTTAATCCTAGCATGATAAAGAAGATTCAAAGACAGTGAGATGCCAGCTCCTTTCATTCAGTCAGTAGCTTCAAACATTTCTGGTATATGAAAAACATGTTTTTCAATGGCAAAAATCAATGAATATTGTAAATGCACAAACAGTAATATCTCCACATTGCAAGGTGCAATTCTGAAATTTTTTGCTTTTTCCTGCTAATCCTAGCATGATAAAGAAGATTCAAAGAGAGTGAGATGCCAGCTCCTTTCATTCCGTCAGTAGCTTCAAACATTTCTGGTATATGAAAAACATGTTTTTCAATGGCAAAAATCAATGAATATTGTAAATGCACAAACAGTAATATCTCCACATTGCAAGGTGCAATTCTGAAATTTTATGCTTTTTCCTGCTAATCCTAGCATGATAAAGAAGATTCAAAGAGAGTGAGATGCCAGCTCCTTTCATTCAGTCAGTAGCTTCAAACATTTCTGGACGTTTTTCAATGGCAAAAATCAATGAATATTGTAAATGCACAAACAGTAATATCTCCACATTGCAAGGTGCAATTCTGAAATTTTTTGCTTTTTCCTGCTAATCCTAGCATGATAAAGAAGATTCAAAGAGAGTGAGATGCCAGCTCCTTTCATTCAGTCAGTAGCTTCAAACATTTCTTGTATATGAAAAACATGTTTTTCAATGGCAAAAATCAATGAATATTGTAAATGCACAAACAGCAATATCTCCACATTGCAAGGTGCAATTCTGAAATTTTTTGCTTTTTCCTGCTAATCCTAGCATGATAAAGAAGATTCAAAGAGAGTGAGATGCCAGCTCCTTTCATTCAGTCAGTAGCTTCAAACATTTCTGGACGTTTTTCAATGGCAAAAATCAATGAATATTGTAAATGCACAAACAGTAATATCTCCACATTTCAAGGTGCAATTCTGAAATTTTTTGCTTTTTCCTGTTAATCCTAGCATGATAAAGAAGATTCAAAGAGAGTGAGATGCCAGCTCCTTTCATTCAGTCAGTAGCTTCAAACATTTCTGGTATATGAAAAACATGTTTTTCAATGGCAAAAATCAATGAATATTGTAAATGCACAAACAGTAATATCTCCACATTGCAAGGTGCAATTCTGAAATTTTTTGCTTTTTCCTGCTAATCCTAGCATGATAAAGAAGATTCAAAGAGAGTGAGATGCCAGCTCCTTTCATTCAGTCAGTAGCTTCAAACATTTCTGGTATATGAAAAACATGTTTTTCAATGGCAAAAATCAATGAATATTGTAAATGCACAAACAGTAATATCTCCACATTGCAAGGTGCAATTCTGAAATTTTTTGCTTTTTCCTGCTAATCCAAGCATGATAAAGAAGATTCAAAGAGAGTGAGATGCCAGCTCCTTTCATTCAGTCAGTAGCTTCAAACATTTCTGGTATATGAATAACATGATGTTTTTCAATGGCAAAAATCAATGAATATTGTAAATGCACAAACAGTAATTTCTCCGCATTGCAAGGTGCAATTCTGAAATTTTTTGCTTTTTCCTGCTCCTCTTAGCATGATAAAGAAGATTCAAAGAGAGTGAGATGCCAGCTCCTTTCATTCAGTCAGTAGCTTCAAACATTTCTGGTATATGAATAACATGATGTTTTTCAATGGCAAAAATCAATGAATATTGTAAATGCACAAACAGTAATTTCTCCGCATTGCAAGGTGCAATTCTGAAATTTTTTGCTTTTTCCTGCTCCTCTTAGCATGATAAAGACGATTCAAAGAGAGTGAGATGCCAGCTCCTTTCATTCAGTCAGTAGCTTCAATCATTTCTGGACGTTTTTCAATGGCAAAAATCAATGAATATTGTAAATGCACAAACAGTAATTTCTCCGCATTGCAAGGTGCAATTCTGAAATTTTTTGCTTTTTCCTGCTCCTCTTAGCATGATAAAGAAAATTCAGAGTGAGATGCCAGCTGCTTTCATTCAGTCAGTAGCTTCAATCATTTCTGGACGTTTTTCAATGGCAAAAATCAATGAATATTGTAAATGCACAAACAGTAATATCTCCACATTGCAAGGTGCAATTCTGAAATTTTTTGCTTTTTCCTGTTAATCCTAGCATGATAAAGAAGATTCAAAGAGAGTGAGATGCCAGCTCCTTTCATTCAGTCAGTAGCTTCAAACATTTCTGGTATATGAAAAACATGTTTTTCAATGGCAAAAATCAATGAATATTGTAAATGCACAAACAGTAATATCTCCACATTGCAAGGTGCAATTCTGAAATTTTTTGCTTTTTCCTGCTAATCCAAGCATGATAAAGAAGATTCAAAGAGAGTGAGATGCCAGCTCCTTTCATTCAGTCAGCAGCTTCAAACATTTCTGGTATATGAATAACATGATGTTTTTCAATGGCAAAAATCAATGAATATTGTAAATGCACAAACAGTAATTTCTCCGCATTGCAAGGTGCAATTCTGAAATTTTTTGCTTTTTCCTGCTCCTCTTAGCATGATAAAGAAGATTCAAAGAGAGTGAGATGCCAGCTCCTTTCATTCAGTCAGTAGCTTCAAACATTTCTGGTATATGAATAACATGATGTTTTTCAATGGCAAAAATCAATGAATATTGTAAATGCACAAACAGTAATTTCTCCGCATTGCAAGGTGCAATTCTGAAATTTTTTGCTTTTTCCTGCTCCTCTTAGCATGATAAAGACGATTCAAAGAGAGTGAGATGCCAGCTCCTTTCATTCAGTCAGTAGCTTCAATCATTTCTGGACGTTTTTCAATGGCAAAAATCAATGAATATTGTAAATGCACAAACAGTAATTTCTCCGCATTGCAAGGTGCAATTCTGAAATTTTTTGCTTTTTCCTGCTCCTCTTAGCATGATAAAGAAAATTCAGAGTGAGATGCCAGCTGCTTTCATTCAGTCAGTAGCTTCAATCATTTCTGGACGTTTTTCAATGGCAAAAATCAATGAATATTGTAAATGCACAAACAGTAATTTCTCCGCATTGCAAGGTGCAATTCTGAAATTTTTTGCTTTTTCCTGCTCCTCTTAGCATGATAAAGAAGATTCAAAGAGAGTGAGATGCCAGCTCCTTTCATTCAGTCAGTAGCTTCAAACATTTCTGGTATATGAATAACATGATGTTTTTCAATGGCAAAAATCAATGAATATTGTAAATGCACAAACAGTAATTTCTCCGCATTGCAAGGTGCAATTCTGAAATTTTTTGCTTTTTCCTGCTCCTCTTAGCATGATAAAGAAGATTCAAAGAGAGTGAGATGCCAGCTCCTTTCGTTCAGTCAGTAGCTTCAATCATTTCTGGACGTTTTTCAAAGGCAAAAATCATTGAATATTGTAAATGCACAAACAGTAATTTCTCCGCATTGCAAGGTGCAATTCTGAAATTTTTTACTTTTTCCTGCTCCTCTTAGCATGATAAAGAAGATTCAAAGAGAGTGAGATGCCAGCTCCTTTCATTCAGTCAGTAGCTTCAATCATTTCTGGTATATGAATAACATGATGTTTTTCAATGGCAAAAATCAATGAATATTGTAAATGCACAAACAGTAATTTCTCCGCATTGCAAGGTGCAATTCTGAAGTTTTTTGCTTTTTCCTGCTCCTCTTAGCATGATAAAGAAGATTCACAGAGAGTGAGATGCCAGCTCCTTTCATTCAGTCAGTAGCTTCAATCATTTCTGGACGTTTTTCAATGGCAAAAATCATTGAATATTGTAAATGCACAAACAGTAATTTCTCCGCATTGCAAGGTGCAATTCTGAAATTTTTTACTTTTTCCTGCTCCTCTTAGCATGATAAAGAAGATTCAAAGAGAGTAAGATGCCAGCTCCTTTCATTCCGTCAGTAGCTTCAAACATTTCTGGTATATGAAAAACATGTTTTTCAATGGCAAAAATCAATGAATATTGTAAATGCACAAACAGTAATATCTCCACATTGCAAGGTGCAATTCTGAAATTTTTTGCTTTTTCCTGCTTATCCTAGCATGATAAAGAAGATTCAAAGAGAGTGAGATGCCAGCTCCTTTCATTCAGTCAGTAGCTTCAAACATTTCTGGACGTTTTTCAATGGCAAAATCAATGAATATTGTAAATGCACATACAGTAATATCTCCACATTGCAAGGTGCAATTCTGAAATTTTTTGCTTTTTCCTGTTAATCCTAGCATGATAAAGAAGATTCAAAGACAGTGAGATGCCAGCTCCTTTCATTCAGTCAGTAGCTTCAAACATTTCTGGTATATGAAAAACATGTTTTTCAATGGCAAAAATCAATGAATATTGTAAATGCACAAACAGTAATGTCTCCACATTGCAAGGTGCAATTCTGAAATTTTTTGCTTTTTCCTGCTAATCCTAGCATGATAAAGAAGATTCAAAGAGAGTGAGATGCCAGCTCCTTTCATTCCGTCAGTAGCTTCAAACATTTCTGGTATATGAAAAACATGTTTTTCAATGGCAAAAATCAATGAATATTGTAAATGCACAAACAGTAATATCTCCACATTGCAAGGTGCAATTCTGAAATTTTTTGCTTTTTCCTGCTAATCCTAGCATGATAAGGAAGATTCAAAGAGAGTGAGATGCCAGCTCCTTTCATTCAGTCAGTAGCTTCAAACATTTCTGGACGTTTTTCAATGGCAAAATCAATGAATATTGTAAATGCACAAACAGTAATATCTCCACATTGCAAGGTGCAATTCTGAAATTTTTTGCTTTTTCCTGCTAATCCTAGCATGATAAAGAAGATTCAAAGAGAGTGAGATGCCAGCTAATTTCATTCAGTCAGTAGCTTCAAACATTTCTGGACGTTTTTCAATGGCAAAAATCAATGAATATTGTAAATGCACAAACAGTAATATCTCCACATTGCAAGGTGCAATTCTGAAATTTTTTGCTTTTTCCTGCTAATCCTAGCATGATAAAGAAGATTCAAAGAGAGTGAGATGCCAGCTCCTTTCATTCAGTCAGTAGCTTCAAACATTTCTTGTATATGAAAAACATGTTTTTCAATGGCAAAAATCAATGAATATTGTAAATGCACAAACAGTAATATCTCCACATTGCAATGTGCAATTCTGAAATTTTTTGCTTTTTCCTGCTAATCCTAGCATGATAAAGAAGATTCAAAGAGAGTGAGATGCCAGCTCCTTTCATTCAGTCAGTAGCTTCAAACATTTCTGGTATATGAAAAACATGTTTTTCAATGGCAAAAATCAATGAATATTGTAAATGCACAAACAGTAATATCTCCACATTGCAAGGTGCAATTCTGAAATTTTTTGCTTTTTCCTGCTAATCCTAGCATGATAAAGAAGATTCAAAGAGAGTGAGATGCCAGCTCCTTTCATTCAGTCAGTAGCTTCAAACATTTCTGGTATATGAAAAACATGTTTTTCAATGGCAAAAATCAATGAATATTGTAAATGCACAAACAGTAATATCTCCACATTGCAAGGTGCAATTCTGAAATTTTTTGCTTTTTCCTGCTAATCCAAGCATGATAAAGAAGATTCAAAGAGAGTGAGATGCCAGCTCCTTTCATTCAGTCAGTAGCTTCAAACATTTCTGGTATATGAATAACATGATGTTTTTCAATGGCAAAAATCAATGAATATTGTAAATGCACAAACAGTAATTTCTCCGCATTGCAAGGTGCAATTCTGAAATTTTTTGCTTTTTCCTGCTCCTCTTAGCATGATAAAGAAGATTCAAAGAGAGTGAGATGCCAGCTCCTTTCATTCAGTCAGTAGCTTCAAACATTTCTGGTATATGAATAACATGATGTTTTTCAATGGCAAAAATCAATGAATATTGTAAATGCACAAACAGTAATTTCTCCGCATTGCAAGGTGCAATTCTGAAATTTTTTGCTTTTTCCTGCTCCTCTTAGCATGATAAAGACGATTCAAAGAGAGTGAGATGCCAGCTCCTTTCATTCAGTCAGTAGCTTCAATCATTTCTGGACGTTTTTCAATGGCAAAAATCAATGAATATTGTAAATGCACAAACAGTAATTTCTCCGCATTGCAAGGTGCAATTCTGAAATTTTTTGCTTTTTCCTGCTCCTCTTAGCATGATAAAGAAAATTCAGAGTGAGATGCCAGCTGCTTTCATTCAGTCAGTAGCTTCAATCATTTCTGGACGTTTTTCAATGGCAAAAATCAATGAATATTGTAAATGCACAAACAGTAATATCTCCACATTGCAAGGTGCAATTCTGAAATTTTTTGCTTTTTCCTGTTAATCCTAGCATGATAAAGAAGATTCAAAGAGAGTGAGATGCCAGCTCCTTTCATTCAGTCAGTAGCTTCAAACATTTCTGGTATATGAAAAACATGTTTTTCAATGGCAAAAATCAATGAATATTGTAAATGCACAAACAGTAATATCTCCACATTGCAAGGTGCAATTCTGAAATTTTTTGCTTTTTCCTGCTAATCCAAGCATGATAAAGAAGATTCAAAGAGAGTGAGATGCCAGCTCCTTTCATTCAGTCAGCAGCTTCAAACATTTCTGGTATATGAATAACATGATGTTTTTCAATGGCAAAAATCAATGAATATTGTAAATGCACAAACAGTAATTTCTCCGCATTGCAAGGTGCAATTCTGAAATTTTTTGCTTTTTCCTGCTCCTCTTAGCATGATAAAGAAGATTCAAAGAGAGTGAGATGCCAGCTCCTTTCATTCAGTCAGTAGCTTCAAACATTTCTGGTATATGAATAACATGATGTTTTTCAATGGCAAAAATCAATGAATATTGTAAATGCACAAACAGTAATTTCTCCGCATTGCAAGGTGCAATTCTGAAATTTTTTGCTTTTTCCTGCTCCTCTTAGCATGATAAAGACGATTCAAAGAGAGTGAGATGCCAGCTCCTTTCATTCAGTCAGTAGCTTCAATCATTTCTGGACGTTTTTCAATGGCAAAAATCAATGAATATTGTAAATGCACAAACAGTAATTTCTCCGCATTGCAAGGTGCAATTCTGAAATTTTTTGCTTTTTCCTGCTCCTCTTAGCATGATAAAGAAAATTCAGAGTGAGATGCCAGCTGCTTTCATTCAGTCAGTAGCTTCAATCATTTCTGGACGTTTTTCAATGGCAAAAATCAATGAATATTGTAAATGCACAAACAGTAATTTCTCCGCATTGCAAGGTGCAATTCTGAAATTTTTTGCTTTTTCCTGCTCCTCTTAGCATGATAAAGAAGATTCAAAGAGAGTGAGATGCCAGCTCCTTTCATTCAGTCAGTAGCTTCAAACATTTCTGGACGTTTTTCAATGGCAAAATCAATGAATATTGTAAATGCACAAACAGTAATATCTCCACATTGCAAGGTGCAATTCTGAAATTTTTTGCTTTTTCCTGTTAATCCTAGCATGATAAAGAAGATTCAAAGACAGTGAGATGCCAGCTCCTTTCATTCAGTCAGTAGCTTCAAACATTTCTGGTATATGAAAAACATGTTTTTCAATGGCAAAAATCAATGAATATTGTAAATGCACAAACAGTAATATCTCCACATTGCAAGGTGCAATTCTGAAATTTTTTGCTTTTTCCTGCTAATCCTAGCATGATAAAGAAGATTCAAAGAGAGTGAGATGCCAGCTCCTTTCATTCCGTCAGTAGCTTCAAACATTTCTGGTATATGAAAAACATGTTTTTCAATGGCAAAAATCAATGAATATTGTAAATGCACAAACAGTAATATCTCCACATTGCAAGGTGCAATTCTGAAATTTTTTGCTTTTTCCTGCTAATCCTAGCATGATAAAGAAGATTCAAAGAGAGTGAGATGCCAGCTCCTTTCATTCAGTCAGTAGCTTCAAACATTTCTGGACGTTTTTCAATGGCAAAATCAATGAATATTGTAAATGCACAAACAGTAATATCTCCACATTGCAAGGTGCAATTCTGAAATTTTTTGCTTTTTCCTGCTAATCCTAGCATGATAAAGAAGATTCAAAGAGAGTGAGATGCCAGCTAATTTCATTCAGTCAGTAGCTTCAAACATTTCTGGACGTTTTTCAATGGCAAAAATCAATGAATATTGTAAATGCACAAACAGTAATATCTCCACATTGCAAGGTGCAATTCTGAAATTTTTTGCTTTTTCCTGCTAATCCTAGCATGATAAAGAAGATTCAAAGAGAGTGAGATGCCAGCTCGTTTCATTTAGTCAGTAGCTTCAAACATTTCTTGTATATGAAAAACATGTTTTTCAATGGCAAAAATCAATGAATATTGTAAATGCACAAACAGTAATATCTCCACATTGCAAGGTGCAATTCTGAAATTTTTTGCTTTTTCCTGCTAATCCTAGCATGATAAAGAAGATTCAAAGAGAGTGAGATACCAGCTCCTTTCATTCAGTCAGTAGCTTCAAACATTTCTGGACGTTTTTCAATGGCAAAAATCAATGAATATTGTAAATGCACAAACAGTAATATCTCCACATTGCAAGGTGCAATTCTGAAATTTTTTGCTTTTTCCTGTTAATCCTAGCATGATAAAGAAGATTCAAAGAGAGTGAGATGCCAGCTCCTTTCATTCAAGTCAGTAGCTTCAAACATTTCTGGTATATGAAAAACATGTTTTTCAATGGCAAAAATCAATGAATATTGTAAATGCACAAACAGTAATATCTCCACATTGCAAGGTGCAATTCTGAAATTTTTTGCTTTTTCCTGCTTATCCTAGCATGATAAAGAAGATTCAAAGAGAGTGAGATGCCAGCTCCTTTCATTCAGTCAGTAGCTTCAAACATTTCTGGTATATGAAAAACATGTTTTTCAATGGCAAAAATCAATGAATATTGTAAATGCACAAACAGTAATATCTCCACATTGCAAGGTGCAATTCTGAAATTTTTTTGCTTTTTCCTGCTAATCCTAGCATGATAAAGAAGATTTAAAGAGAGTGAGATGCCAGCTCCTTTCATTCAGTCAGTAGCTTCAAACATTTCTGGACGTTTTTCAATGGCAAAATCAATGAATATTGTAAATGCACAAACAGTAATATCTCCACATTGCAAGGTGCAATTCTGAAATTTTTTGCTTTTTCCTGTTAATCCTAGCATGATAAAGAAGATTCAAAGACAGTGAGATGCCAGCTCCTTTCATTCAGTCAGTAGCTTCAAACATTTCTGGTATATGAAAAACATGTTTTTCAATGGCAAAAATCAATGAATATTGTAAATGCACAAACAGTAATATCTCCACATTGCAAGGTGCAATTCTGAAATTTTTTGCTTTTTCCTGCTAATCCTAGCATGATAAAGAAGATTCAAAGAGAGTGAGATGCCAGCTCCTTTCATTCCGTCAGTAGCTTCAAACATTTCTGGTATATGATAAACATGTTTTTCAATGGCAAAAATCAATGAATATTGTAAATGCACAAACAGTAATATCTCCACATTGCAAGGTGCAATTCTGAAATTTTTTGCTTTTTCCTGCTAATCCTAGCATGATAAAGAAGATTCAAAGAGAGTGAGATGCCAGCTCCTTTCATTCAGTCAGTAGCTTCAAACATTTCTGGACATTTTTCAATGGCAAAAATCAATGAATATTGTAAATGCACAAACAGTAATATCTCCACATTGCAAGGTGCAATTCTGAAATTTTTTGCTTTTTCCTGTTAATCCTAGCATGATAAAGAAGATTCAAAGAGAGTGAGATGCCAGCTCCTTTCATTCAAGTCAGTAGCTTCAAACATTTCTGGTATATGAAAAACATGTTTTTCAATGGCAAAAATCAATGAATATTGTAAATGCACAAACAGTAATTTCTCCGCATTGCAAGGTGCAATTCTGAAATTTTTTACTTTTTCCTGCTCCTCTTAGCATGATAAAGAAGATTCAAAGAGAGTGAGATGCCAGCTCCTTTCATTCAGTCAGTAGCTTCAATCATTTCTGGTATATGAATAACATGATGTTTTTCAATGGCAAAAATCAATGAATATTGTAAATGCACAAACAGTAATTTCTCCGCATTGCAAGGTGCAATTCTGAAGTTTTTTGCTTTTTCCTGCTCCTCTTAGCATGATAAAGAAGATTCACAGAGAGTGAGATGCCAGCTCCTTTCATTCAGTCAGTAGCTTCAATCATTTCTGGACGTTTTTCAATGGCAAAAATCATTGAATATTGTAAATGCACAAACAGTAATTTCTCCGCATTGCAAGGTGCAATTCTGAAATTTTTTACTTTTTCCTGCTCCTCTTAGCATGATAAAGAAGATTCAAAGAGAGTAAGATGCCAGCTCCTTTCATTCCGTCAGTAGCTTCAAACATTTCTGGTATATGAAAAACATGTTTTTCAATGGCAAAAATCAATGAATATTGTAAATGCACAAACAGTAATATCTCCACATTGCAAGGTGCAATTCTGAAATTTTTTGCTTTTTCCTGCTTATCCTAGCATGATAAAGAAGATTCAAAGAGAGTGAGATGCCAGCTCCTTTCATTCAGTCAGTAGCTTCAAACATTTCTGGACGTTTTTCAATGGCAAAATCAATGAATATTGTAAATGCACATACAGTAATATCTCCACATTGCAAGGTGCAATTCTGAAATTTTTTGCTTTTTCCTGTTAATCCTAGCATGATAAAGAAGATTCAAAGACAGTGAGATGCCAGCTCCTTTCATTCAGTCAGTAGCTTCAAACATTTCTGGTATATGAAAAACATGTTTTTCAATGGCAAAAATCAATGAATATTGTAAATGCACAAACAGTAATATCTCCACATTGCAAGGTGCAATTCTGAAATTTTTTGCTTTTTCCTGCTAATCCTAGCATGATAAAGAAGATTCAAAGAGAGTGAGATGCCAGCTCCTTTCATTCCGTCAGTAGCTTCAAACATTTCTGGTATATGAAAAACATGTTTTTCAATGGCAAAAATCAATGAATATTGTAAATGCACAAACAGTAATATCTCCACATTGCAAGGTGCAATTCTGAAATTTTTTGCTTTTTCCTGCTAATCCTAGCATGATAAAGAAGATTCAAAGAGAGTGAGATGCCAGCTCCTTTCATTCAGTCAGTAGCTTCAAACATTTCTGGACGTTTTTCAATGGCAAAATCAATGAATATTGTAAATGCACAAACAGTAATATCTCCACATTGCAAGGTGCAATTCTGAAATTTTTTGCTTTTTCCTGCTAATCCTAGCATGATAAAGAAGATTCAAAGAGAGTGAGATGCCAGCTAATTTCATTCAGTCAGTAGCTTCAAACATTTCTGGACGTTTTTCAATGGCAAAAATCAATGAATATTGTAAATGCACAAACAGTAATATCTCCACATTGCAAGGTGCAATTCTGAAATTTTTTGCTTTTTCCTGCTAATCCTAGCATGATAAAGAAGATTCAAAGAGAGTGAGATGCCAGCTCCTTTCATTCAGTCAGTAGCTTCAAACATTTCTTGTATATGAAAAACATGTTTTTCAATGGCAAAAATCAATGAATATTGTAAATGCACAAACAGTAATATCTCCACATTGCAATGTGCAATTCTGAAATTTTTTGCTTTTTCCTGCTAATCCTAGCATGATAAAGAAGATTCAAAGAGAGTGAGATGCCAGCTCCTTTCATTCAGTCAGTAGCTTCAAACATTTCTGGTATATGAAAAACATGTTTTTCAATGGCAAAAATCAATGAATATTGTAAATGCACAAACAGTAATATCTCCACATTGCAAGGTGCAATTCTGAAATTTTTTGCTTTTTCCTGCTAATCCTAGCATGATAAAGAAGATTCAAAGAGAGTGAGATGCCAGCTCCTTTCATTCAGTCAGTAGCTTCAAACATTTCTGGTATATGAAAAACATGTTTTTCAATGGCAAAAATCAATGAATATTGTAAATGCACAAACAGTAATATCTCCACATTGCAAGGTGCAATTCTGAAATTTTTTGCTTTTTCCTGCTAATCCAAGCATGATAAAGAAGATTCAAAGAGAGTGAGATGCCAGCTCCTTTCATTCAGTCAGTAGCTTCAAACATTTCTGGTATATGAATAACATGATGTTTTTCAATGGCAAAAATCAATGAATATTGTAAATGCACAAACAGTAATTTCTCCGCATTGCAAGGTGCAATTCTGAAATTTTTTGCTTTTTCCTGCTCCTCTTAGCATGATAAAGAAGATTCAAAGAGAGTGAGATGCCAGCTCCTTTCATTCAGTCAGTAGCTTCAAACATTTCTGGTATATGAATAACATGATGTTTTTCAATGGCAAAAATCAATGAATATTGTAAATGCACAAACAGTAATTTCTCCGCATTGCAAGGTGCAATTCTGTAATTTTTTGCTTTTTCCTGCTCCTCTTAGCATGATAAAGACGATTCAAAGAGAGTGAGATGCCAGCTCCTTTCATTCAGTCAGTAGCTTCAATCATTTCTGGACGTTTTTCAATGGCAAAAATCAATGAATATTGTAAATGCACAAACAGTAATTTCTCCGCATTGCAAGGTGCAATTCTGAAATTTTTTGCTTTTTCCTGCTCCTCTTAGCATGATAAAGAAAATTCAGAGTGAGATGCCAGCTGCTTTCATTCAGTCAGTAGCTTCAATCATTTCTGGACGTTTTTCAATGGCAAAAATCAATGAATATTGTAAATGCACAAACAGTAATATCTCCACATTGCAAGGTGCAATTCTGAAATTTTTTGCTTTTTCCTGTTAATCCTAGCATGATAAAGAAGATTCAAAGAGAGTGAGATGCCAGCTCCTTTCATTCAGTCAGTAGCTTCAAACATTTCTGGTATATGAAAAACATGTTTTTCAATGGCAAAAATCAATGAATATTGTAAATGCACAAACAGTAATATCTCCACATTGCAAGGTGCAATTCTGAAATTTTTTGCTTTTTCCTGCTAATCCAAGCATGATAAAGAAGATTCAAAGAGAGTGAGATGCCAGCTCCTTTCATTCAGTCAGCAGCTTCAAACATTTCTGGTATATGAATAACATGATGTTTTTCAATGGCAAAAATCAATGAATATTGTAAATGCACAAACAGTAATTTCTCCGCATTGCAAGGTGCAATTCTGAAATTTTTTGCTTTTTCCTGCTCCTCTTAGCATGATAAAGAAGATTCAAAGAGAGTGAGATGCCAGCTCCTTTCATTCAGTCAGTAGCTTCAAACATTTCTGGTATATGAATAACATGATGTTTTTCAATGGCAAAAATCAATGAATATTGTAAATGCACAAACAGTAATTTCTCCGCATTGCAAGGTGCAATTCTGAAATTTTTTGCTTTTTCCTGCTCCTCTTAGCATGATAAAGACGATTCAAAGAGAGTGAGATGCCAGCTCCTTTCATTCAGTCAGTAGCTTCAATCATTTCTGGACGTTTTTCAATGGCAAAAATCAATGAATATTGTAAATGCACAAACAGTAATTTCTACGCATTGCAAGGTGCAATTCTGAAATTTTTTGCTTTTTCCTGCTCCTCTTAGCATGATAAAGAAAATTCAGAGTGAGATGCCAGCTGCTTTCATTCAGTCAGTAGCTTCAATCATTTCTGGACGTTTTTCAATGGCAAAAATCAATGAATATTGTAAATGCACAAACAGTAATTTCTCCGCATTGCAAGGTGCAATTCTGAAATTTTTTGCTTTTTCCTGCTCCTCTTAGCATGATAAAGAAGATTCAAAGAGAGTGAGATGCCAGCTCCTTTCGTTCAGTCAGTAGCTTCAATCATTTCTGGACGTTTTTCAAAGGCAAAAATCATTGAATATTGTAAATGCACAAACAGTAATTTCTCCGCATTGCAAGGTGCAATTCTGAAATTTTTTACTTTTTCCTGCTCCTCTTAGCATGATAAAGAAGATTCAAAGAGAGTGAGATGCCAGCTCCTTTCATTCAGTCAGTAGCTTCAATCATTTCTGGTATATGAATAACATGATGTTTTTCAATGGCAAAAATCAATGAATATTGTAAATGCACAAACAGTAATTTCTCCGCATTGCAAGGTGCAATTCTGAAGTTTTTTGCTTTTTCCTGCTCCTCTTAGCATGATAAAGAAGATTCACAGAGAGTGAGATGCCAGCTCCTTTCATTCAGTCAGTAGCTTCAATCATTTCTGGACGTTTTTCAATGGCAAAAATCATTGAATATTGTAAATGCACAAACAGTAATTTCTCCGCATTGCAAGGTGCAATTCTGAAATTTTTTACTTTTTCCTGCTCCTCTTAGCATGATAAAGAAGATTCAAAGAGAGTGAGATGCCAGCTCCTTTCATTCCGTCAGTAGCTTCAAACATTTCTGGTATATGAAAAACATGTTTTTCAATGGCAAAAATCAATGAATATTGTAAATGCACAAACAGTAATATCTCCACATTGCAAGGTGCAATTCTGAAATTTTTTGCTTTTTCCTGCTTATCCTAGCATGATAAAGAAGATTCAAAGAGAGTGAGATGCCAGCTCCTTTCATTCAGTCAGTAGCTTCAAACATTTCTGGACGTTTTTCAATGGCAAAATCAATGAATATTGTAAATGCACAAACAGTAATATCTCCACATTGCAAGGTGCAATTCTGAAATTTTTTGCTTTTTCCTGTTAATCCTAGCATGATAAAGAAGATTCAAAGACAGTGAGATGCCAGCTCCTTTCATTCAGTCAGTAGCTTCAAACATTTCTGGTATATGAAAAACATGTTTTTCAATGGCAAAAATCAATGAATATTGTAAATGCACAAACAGTAATATCTCCACATTGCAAGGTGCAATTCTGAAATTTTTTGCTTTTTCCTGCTAATCCTAGCATGATAAAGAAGATTCAAAGAGAGTGAGATGCCAGCTCCTTTCATTCCGTCAGTAGCTTCAAACATTTCTGGTATATGAAAAACATGTTTTTCAATGGCAAAAATCAATGAATATTGTAAATGCACAAACAGTAATATCTCCACATTGCAAGGTGCAATTCTGAAATTTTTTGCTTTTTCCTGCTAATCCTAGCATGATAAAGAAGATTCAAAGAGAGTGAGATGCCAGCTCCTTTCATTCAGTCAGTAGCTTCAAACATTTCTGGACGTTTTTCAATGGCAAAATCAATGAATATTGTAAATGCACAAACAGTAATATCTCCACATTGCAAGGTGCAATTCTGAAATTTTTTGCTTTTTCCTGCTAATCCTAGCATGATAAAGAAGATTCAAAGAGAGTGAGATGCCAGCTAATTTCATTCAGTCAGTAGCTTCAAACATTTCTGGACGTTTTTCAATGGCAAAAATCAATGAATATTGTAAATGCACAAACAGTAATATCTCCACATTGCAAGGTGCAATTCTGAAATTTTTTGCTTTTTCCTGCTAATCCTAGCATGATAAAGAAGATTCAAAGAGAGTGAGATGCCAGCTCCTTTCATTTAGTCAGTAGCTTCAAACATTTCTTGTATATGAAAAACATGTTTTTCAATGGCAAAAATCAATGAATATTGTAAATGCACAAACAGTAATATCTCCACATTGCAAGGTGCAATTCTGAAATTTTTTGCTTTTTCCTGCTAATCCTAGCATGATAAAGAAGATTCAAAGAGAGTGAGATACCAGCTCCTTTCATTCAGTCAGTAGCTTCAAACATTTCTGGACGTTTTTCAATGGCAAAAATCAATGAATATTGTAAATGCACAAACAGTAATATCTCCACATTGCAAGGTGCAATTCTGAAATTTTTTGCTTTTTCCTGTTAATCCTAGCATGATAAAGAAGATTCAAAGAGAGTGAGATGCCAGCTCCTTTCATTCAAGTCAGTAGCTTCAAACATTTCTGGTATATGAAAAACATGTTTTTCAATGGCAAAAATCAATGAATATTGTAAATGCACAAACAGTAATATCTCCACATTGCAAGGTGCAATTCTGAAATTTTTTGCTTTTTCCTGCTTATCCTAGCATGATAAAGAAGATTCAAAGAGAGTGAGATGCCAGCTCCTTTCATTCAGTCAGTAGCTTCAAACATTTCTGGTATATGAAAAACATGTTTTTCAATGGCAAAAATCAATGAATATTGTAAATGCACAAACAGTAATATCTCCACATTGCAAGGTGCAATTCTGAAATTTTTTTGCTTTTTCCTGCTAATCCTAGCATGATAAAGAAGATTTAAAGAGAGTGAGATGCCAGCTCCTTTCATTCAGTCAGTAGCTTCAAACATTTCTGGACGTTTTTCAATGGCAAAATCAATGAATATTGTAAATGCACAAACAGTAATATCTCCACATTGCAAGGTGCAATTCTGAAATTTTTTGCTTTTTCCTGTTAATCCTAGCATGATAAAGAAGATTCAAAGACAGTGAGATGCCAGCTCCTTTCATTCAGTCAGTAGCTTCAAACATTTCTGGTATATGAAAAACATGTTTTTCAATGGCAAAAATCAATGAATATTGTAAATGCACAAACAGTAATATCTCCACATTGCAAGGTGCAATTCTGAAATTTTTTGCTTTTTCCTGCTAATCCTAGCATGATAAAGAAGATTCAAAGAGAGTGAGATGCCAGCTCCTTTCATTCCGTCAGTAGCTTCAAACATTTCTGGTATATGATAAACATGTTTTTCAATGGCAAAAATCAATGAATATTGTAAATGCACAAACAGTAATATCTCCACATTGCAAGGTGCAATTCTGAAATTTTTTGCTTTTTCCTGCTAATCCTAGCATGATAAAGAAGATTCAAAGAGAGTGAGATGCCAGCTCCTTTCATTCAGTCAGTAGCTTCAAACATTTCTGGACGTTTTTCAATGGCAAAAATCAATGAATATTGTAAATGCACAAACAGTAATATCTCCACATTGCAAGGTGCAATTCTGAAATTTTTTGCTTTTTCCTGTTAATCCTAGCATGATAAAGAAGATTCAAAGAGAGTGAGATGCCAGCTCCTTTCATTCAAGTCAGTAGCTTCAAACATTTCTGGTATATGAAAAACATGTTTTTCAATGGCAAAAATCAATGAATATTGTAAATGCACAAACAGTAATATCTCCACATTGCAAGGTGCAATTCTGAAATGTTTTGCTTTTTCTTGCTTATCCTAGCATGATAAAGAAGATTCAAAGAGAGTGAGATGCCAGCTCCTTTCATTCAGTCAGTAGCTTCAAACATTTCTGGTATATGAAAAACATGTTTTTCAATGGCAAAAATCAATGAATATTGTAAATGCACAAACAGTAATATCTCCACATTGCAGGGTGCAATTCTGAAATTTTTTTGCTTTTTCCTGCTAATCCTAGCATGATAAAGAAGATTCAAAGAGAGTGAGATGCCAGCTCCTTTCATTCAGTCAGTAGCTTCAAACATTTCTGGACGTTTTTCAATGGCAAAATCAATGAATATTGTAAATGCACAAACAGTAATATCTCCACATTGCAAGGTGCAATTCTGAAATTTTTTGCTTTTTCCTGTTAATCCTAGCATGATAAAGAAGATTCAAAGACAGTGAGATGCCAGCTCCTTTCATTCAGTCAGTAGCTTCAAACATTTCTGGTATATGAAAAACATGTTTTTCAATGGCAAAAATCAATGAATATTGTAAATGCACAAACAGTAATATCTCCACATTGCAAGGTGCAATTCTGAAATTTTTTGCTTTTTCCTGCTAATCCTAGCATGATAAAGAAGATTCAAAGAGAGTGAGATGCCAGCTCCTTTCATTCCGTCAGTAGCTTCAAACATTTCTGGTATATGAAAAACATGTTTTTCAATGGCAAAAATCAATGAATATTGTAAATGCACAAACAGTAATATCTCCACATTGCAAGGTGCAATTCTGAAATTTTTTGCTTTTTCCTGCTTATCCTAGCATGATAAAGAAGATTCAAAGAGAGTGAGATGCCAGCTCCTTTCATTCAGTCAGTAGCTTCAAACATTTCTGGACGTTTTTCAATGGCAAAATCAATGAATATTGTAAATGCACAAACAGTAATATCTCCACATTGCAAGGTGCAATTCTGAAATTTTTTGCTTTTTCCTGTTAATCCTAGCATGATAAAGAAGATTCAAAGACAGTGAGATGCCAGCTCCTTTCATTCAGTCAGTAGCTTCAAACATTTCTGGTATATGAAAAACATGTTTTTCAATGGCAAAAATCAATGAATATTGTAAATGCACAAACAGTAATATCTCCACATTGCAAGGTGCAATTCTGAAATTTTTTGCTTTTTCCTGCTAATCCTAGCATGATAAAGAAGATTCAAAGAGAGTGAGATGCCAGCTCCTTTCATTCCGTCAGTAGCTTCAAACATTTCTGGTATATGAAAAACATGTTTTTCAATGGCAAAAATCAATGAATATTGTAAATGCACAAACAGTAATATCTCCACATTGCAAGGTGCAATTCTGAAATTTTTTGCTTTTTCCTGCTAATCCTAGCATGATAAAGAAGATTCAAAGAGAGTGAGATGCCAGCTCCTTTCATTCAGTCAGTAGCTTCAAACATTTCTGGACATTTTTCAATGGCAAAATCAATGAATATTGTAAATGCACAAACAGTAATATCTCCACATTGCAAGGTGCAATTCTGAAATTTTTTGCTTTTTCCTGCTAATCCTAGCATGATAAAGAAGATTCAAAGAGAGTGAGATGCCAGCTAATTTCATTCAGTCAGTAACTTCAAACATTTCTGGACGTTTTTCAATGGCAAAAATCAATGAATATTGTAAATGCACAAACAGTAATATCTCCACATTGCAAGGTGCAATTCTGAAATTTTTTGCTTTTTCCTGCTAATCCTAGCATGATAAAGAAGATTCAAAGAGAGTGAGATGCCAGCTCCTTTCATTCAGTCAGTAGCTTCAAACATTTCTTTTATATGAAAAACATGTTTTTCAATGGCAAAAATCAATGAATATTGTAAATGCACAAACAGTAATATCTCCACATTGCAAGGTGCAATTCTGAAATTTTTTGCTTTTTCCTGCTAATCCTAGCATGATAAAGAAGATTCAAAGAGAGTGAGATACCAGCTCCTTTCATTCAGTCAGTAGCTTCAAACATTTCTGGACGTTTTTCAATGGCAAAAATCAATGAATATTGTAAATGCACAAACAGTAATATCTCCACATTGCAAGGTGCAATTCTGAAATTTTTTGCTTTTTCCTGTTAATCCTAGCATGATAAAGAAGATTCAAAGAGAGTGAGATGCCAGCTCCTTTCATTCAAGTCAGTAGCTTCAAACATTTCTGGTATATGAAAAACATGTTTTTCAATGGCAAAAATCAATGAATATTGTAAATGCACAAACAGTAATATCTCCACATTGCAAGGTGCAATTCTGAAATTTTTTGCTTTTTCCTGCTTATCCTAGCATGATAAAGAAGATTCAAAGAGAGTGAGATGCCAGCTCCTTTCATTCAGTCAGTAGCTTCAAACATTTCTGGTATATGAAAAACATGTTTTTCAATGGCAAAAATCAATGAATATTGTAAATGCACAAACAGTAATATCTCCACATTGCAAGGTGCAATTCTGAAATTTTTTTGCTTTTTCCTGCTAATCCTAGCATGATAAAGAAGATTTAAAGAGAGTGAGATGCCAGCTCCTTTCATTCAGTCAGTAGCTTCAAACATTTCTGGACGTTTTTCAATGGCAAAATCAATGAATATTGTAAATGCACAAACAGTAATATCTCCACATTGCAAGGTGCAATTCTGAAATTTTTTGCTTTTTCCTGTTAATCCTAGCATGATAAAGAAGATTCAAAGACAGTGAGATGCCAGCTCCTTTCATTCAGTCAGTAGCTTCAAACATTTCTGGTATATGAAAAACATGTTTTTCAATGGCAAAAATCAATGAATATTGTAAATGCACAAACAGTAATATCTCCACATTGCAAGGTGCAATTCTGAAATTTTTTGCTTTTTCCTGCTAATCCTAGCATGATAAAGAAGATTCAAAGAGAGTGAGATGCCAGCTCCTTTCATTCCGTCAGTAGCTTCAAACATTTCTGGTATATGATAAACATGTTTTTCAATGGCAAAAATCAATGAATATTGTAAATGCACAAACAGTAATATCTCCACATTGCAAGGTGCAATTCTGAAATTTTTTGCTTTTTCCTGCTAATCCTAGCATGATAAAGAAGATTCAAAGAGAGTGAGATGCCAGCTCCTTTCATTCAGTCAGTAGCTTCAAACATTTCTGGACGTTTTTCAATGGCAAAAATCAATGAATATTGTAAATGCACAAACAGTAATATCTCCACATTGCAAGGTGCAATTCTGAAATTTTTTGCTTTTTCCTGTTAATCCTAGCATGATAAAGAAGATTCAAAGAGAGTGAGATGCCAGCTCCTTTCATTCAAGTCAGTAGCTTCAAACATTTCTGGTATATGAAAAACATGTTTTTCAATGGCAAAAATCAATGAATATTGTAAATGCACAAACAGTAATATCTCCACATTGCAAGGTGCAATTCTGAAATGTTTTGCTTTTTCCTGCTTATCCTAGCATGATAAAGAAGATTCAAAGAGAGTGAGATGCCAGCTCCTTTCATTCAGTCAGTAGCTTCAAACATTTCTGGTATATGAAAAACATGTTTTTCAATGGCAAAAATCAATGAATATTGTAAATGCACAAACAGTAATATCTCCACATTGCAGGGTGCAATTCTGAAATTTTTTTGCTTTTTCCTGCTAATCCTAGCATGATAAAGAAGATTCAAAGAGAGTGAGATGCCAGCTCCTTTCATTCAGTCAGTAGCTTCAAACATTTCTGGACGTTTTTCAATGGCAAAATCAATGAATATTGTAAATGCACAAACAGTAATATCTCCACATTGCAAGGTGCAATTCTGAAATTTTTTGCTTTTTCCTGTTAATCCTAGCATGATAAAGAAGATTCAAAGACAGTGAGATGCCAGCTCCTTTCATTCAGTCAGTAGCTTCAAACATTTCTGGTATATGAAAAACATGTTTTTCAATGGCAAAAATCAATGAATATTGTAAATGCACAAACAGTAATATCTCCACATTGCAAGGTGCAATTCTGAAATTTTTTGCTTTTTCCTGCTTATCCTAGCATGATAAAGAAGATTCAAAGAGAGTGAGATGCCAGCTCCTTTCATTCAGTCAGTAGCTTCAAACATTTCTGGTATATGAAAAACATGTTTTTCAATGGCAAAAATCAATGAATATTGTAAATGCACAAACAGTAATATCTCCACATTGCAAGGTGCAATTCTGAAATTTTTTTGCTTTTTCCTGCTAATCCTAGCATGATAAAGAAGATTTAAAGAGAGTGAGATGCCAGCTCCTTTCATTCAGTCAGTAGCTTCAAACATTTCTGGACGTTTTTCAATGGCAAAATCAATGAATATTGTAAATGCACAAACAGTAATATCTCCACATTGCAAGGTGCAATTCTGAAATTTTTTGCTTTTTCCTGTTAATCCTAGCATGATAAAGAAGATTCAAAGACAGTGAGATGCCAGCTCCTTTCATTCAGTCAGTAGCTTCAAACATTTCTGGTATATGAAAAACATGTTTTTCAATGGCAAAAATCAATGAATATTGTAAATGCACAAACAGTAATATCTCCACATTGCAAGGTGCAATTCTGAAATTTTTTGCTTTTTCCTGCTAATCCTAGCATGATAAAGAAGATTCAAAGAGAGTGAGATGCCAGCTCCTTTCATTCCGTCAGTAGCTTCAAACATTTCTGGTATATGATAAACATGTTTTTCTATGGCAAAAATCAATGAATATTGTAAATGCACAAACAGTAATATCTCCACATTGCAAGGTGCAATTCTGAAATTTTTTGCTTTTTCCTGCTAATCCTAGCATGATAAAGAAGATTCAAAGAGAGTGAGATGCCAGCTCCTTTCATTCAGTCAGTAGCTTCAAACATTTCTGGACGTTTTTCAATGGCAAAAATCAATGAATATTGTAAATGCACAAACAGTAATATCTCCACATTGCAAGGTGCAATTCTGAAATTTTTTGCTTTTTCCTGTTAATCCTAGCATGATAAAGAAGATTCAAAGAGAGTGAGATGCCAGCTCCTTTCATTCAAGTCAGTAGCTTCAAACATTTCTGGTATATGAAAAACATGTTTTTCAATGGCAAAAATCAATGAATATTGTAAATGCACAAACAGTAATATCTCCACATTGCAAGGTGCAATTCTGAAATGTTTTGCTTTTTCCTGCTTATCCTAGCATGATAAAGAAGATTCAAAGAGAGTGAGATGCCAGCTCCTTTCATTCAGTCAGTAGCTTCAAACATTTCTGGTATATGAAAAACATGTTTTTCAATGGCAAAAATCAATGAATATTGTAAATGCACAAACAGTAATATCTCCACATTGCAGGGTGCAATTCTGAAATTTTTTTGCTTTTTCCTGCTAATCCTAGCATGATAAAGAAGATTCAAAGAGAGTGAGATGCCAGCTCCTTTCATTCAGTCAGTAGCTTCAAACATTTCTGGACGTTTTTCAATGGCAAAATCAATGAATATTGTAAATGCACAAACAGTAATATCTCCACATTGCAAGGTGCAATTCTGAAATTTTTTGCTTTTTCCTGTTAATCCTAGCATGATAAAGAAGATTCAAAGACAGTGAGATGCCAGCTCCTTTCATTCAGTCAGTAGCTTCAAACATTTCTGGTATATGAAAAACATGTTTTTCAATGGCAAAAATCAATGAATATTGTAAATGCACAAACAGTAATATCTCCACATTGCAAGGTGCAATTCTGAAATTTTTTGCTTTTTCCTGCTAATCCTAGCATGATAAAGAAGATTCAAAGAGAGTGAGATGCCAGCTCCTTTCATTCCGTCAGTAGCTTCAAACATTTCTGGTATATGAAAAACATGTTTTTCAATGGCAAAAATCAATGAATATTGTAAATGCACAAACAGTAATATCTCCACATTGCAAGGTGCAATTCTGAAATTTTTTGCTTTTTCCTGCTTATCCTAGCATGATAAAGAAGATTCAAAGAGAGTGAGATGCCAGCTCCTTTCATTCAGTCAGTAGCTTCAAACATTTCTGGACGTTTTTCAATGGCAAAATCAATGAATATTGTAAATGCACAAACAGTAATATCTCCACATTGCAAGGTGCAATTCTGAAATTTTTTGCTTTTTCCTGTTAATCCTAGCATGATAAAGAAGATTCAAAGACAGTGAGATGCCAGCTCCTTTCATTCAGTCAGTAGCTTCAAACATTTCTGGTATATGAAAAACATGTTTTTCAATGGCAAAAATCAATGAATATTGTAAATGCACAAACAGTAATATCTCCACATTGCAAGGTGCAATTCTGAAATTTTTTGCTTTTTCCTGCTAATCCTAGCATGATAAAGAAGATTCAAAGAGAGTGAGATGCCAGCTCCTTTCATTCCGTCAGTAGCTTCAAACATTTCTGGTATATGAAAAACATGTTTTTCAATGGCAAAAATCAATGAATATTGTAAATGCACAAACAGTAATATCTCCACATTGCAAGGTGCAATTCTGAAATTTTTTGCTTTTTCCTGCTAATCCTAGCATGATAAAGAAGATTCAAAGAGAGTGAGATGCCAGCTCCTTTCATTCAGTCAGTAGCTTCAAACATTTCTGGACATTTTTCAATGGCAAAATCAATGAATATTGTAAATGCACAAACAGTAATATCTCCACATTGCAAGGTGCAATTCTGAAATTTTTTGCTTTTTCCTGCTAATCCTAGCATGATAAAGAAGATTCAAAGAGAGTGAGATGCCAGCTAATTTCATTCAGTCAGTAACTTCAAACATTTCTGGACGTTTTTCAATGGCAAAAATCAATGAATATTGTAAATGCACAAACAGTAATATCTCCACATTGCAAGGTGCAATTCTGAAATTTTTTGCTTTTTCCTGCTAATCCTAGCATGATAAAGAAGATTCAAAGAGAGTGAGATGCCAGCTCCTTTCATTCAGTCAGTAGCTTCAAACATTTCTTGTATATGAAAAACATGTTTTTCAATGGCAAAAATCAATGAATATTGTAAATGCACAAACAGTAATATCTCCACATTGCAAGGTGCAATTCTGAAATTTTTTGCTTTTTCCTGCTAATCCTAGCATGATAAAGAAGATTCAAAGAGAGTGAGATACCAGCTCCTTTCATTCAGTCAGTAGCTTCAAACATTTCTGGACGTTTTTCAATGGCAAAAATCAATGAATATTGTAAATGCACAAACAGTAATATCTCCACATTGCAAGGTGCAATTCTGAAATTTTTTGCTTTTTCCTGTTAATCCTAGCATGATAAAGAAGATTCAAAGAGAGTGAGATGCCAGCTCCTTTCATTCAAGTCAGTAGCTTCAAACATTTCTGGTATATGAAAAACATGTTTTTCAATGGCAAAAATCAATGAATATTGTAAATGCACAAACAGTAATATCTCCACATTGCAAGGTGCAATTCTGAAATTTTTTGCTTTTTCCTGCTTATCCTAGCATGATAAAGAAGATTCAAAGAGAGTGAGATGCCAGCTCCTTTCATTCAGTCAGTAGCTTCAAACATTTCTGGTATATGAAAAACATGTTTTTCAATGGCAAAAATCAATGAATATTGTAAATGCACAAACAGTAATATCTCCACATTGCAAGGTGCAATTCTGAAATTTTTTTGCTTTTTCCTGCTAATCCTAGCATGATAAAGAAGATTTAAAGAGAGTGAGATGCCAGCTCCTTTCATTCAGTCAGTAGCTTCAAACATTTCTGGACGTTTTTCAATGGCAAAATCAATGAATATTGTAAATGCACAAACAGTAATATCTCCACATTGCAAGGTGCAATTCTGAAATTTTTTGCTTTTTCCTGTTAATCCTAGCATGATAAAGAAGATTCAAAGACAGTGAGATGCCAGCTCCTTTCATTCAGTCAGTAGCTTCAAACATTTCTGGTATATGAAAAACATGTTTTTCAATGGCAAAAATCAATGAATATTGTAAATGCACAAACAGTAATATCTCCACATTGCAAGGTGCAATTCTGAAATTTTTTGCTTTTTCCTGCTAATCCTAGCATGATAAAGAAGATTCAAAGAGAGTGAGATGCCAGCTCCTTTCATTCCGTCAGTAGCTTCAAACATTTCTGGTATATGATAAACATGTTTTTCAATGGCAAAAATCAATGAATATTGTAAATGCACAAACAGTAATATCTCCACATTGCAAGGTGCAATTCTGAAATTTTTTGCTTTTTCCTGCTAATCCTAGCATGAAAAAGAAGATTCAAAGAGAGTGAGATGCCAGCTCCTTTCATTCAGTCAGTAGCTTCAAACATTTCTGGACGTTTTTCAATGGCAAAAATCAATGAATATTGTAAATGCACAAACAGTAATATCTCCACATTGCAAGGTGCAATTCTGAAATTTTTTGCTTTTTCCTGTTAATCCTAGCATGATAAAGAAGATTCAAAGAGAGTGAGATGCCAGCTCCTTTCATTCAAGTCAGTAGCTTCAAACATTTCTGGTATATGAAAAACATGTTTTTCAATGGCAAAAATCAATGAATATTGTAAATGCACAAACAGTAATATCTCCACATTGCAAGGTGCAATTCTGAAATGTTTTGCTTTTTCCTGCTTATCCTAGCATGATAAAGAAGATTCAAAGAGAGTGAGATGCCAGCTCCTTTCATTCAGTCAGTAGCTTCAAACATTTCTGGTATATGAAAAACATGTTTTTCAATGGCAAAAATCAATGAATATTGTAAATGCACAAACAGTAATATCTCCACATTGCAGGGTGCAATTCTGAAATTTTTTTGCTTTTTCCTGCTAATCCTAGCATGATAAAGAAGATTCAAAGAGAGTGAGATGCCAGCTCCTTTCATTCAGTCAGTAGCTTCAAACATTTCTGGACGTTTTTCAATGGCAAAATCAATGAATATTGTAAATGCACAAACAGTAATATCTCCACATTGCAAGGTGCAATTCTGAAATTTTTTGCTTTTTCCTGTTAATCCTAGCATGATAAAGAAGATTCAAAGACAGTGAGATGCCAGCTCCTTTCATTCAGTCAGTAGCTTCAAACATTTCTGGTATATGAAAAACATGTTTTTCAATGGCAAAAATCAATGAATATTGTAAATGCACAAACAGTAATATCTCCACATTGCAAGGTGCAATTCTGAAATTTTTTGCCTTTTCCTGCTAATCCTAGCATGATAAAGAAGATTCAAAGAGAGTGAGATGCCAGCTCCTTTCATTCCGTCAGTAGCTTCAAACATTTCTGGTATATGAAAAACATGTTTTTCAATGGCAAAAATCAATGAATATTGTAAATGCACAAACAGTAATATCTCCACATTGCAAGGTGCAATTCTGAAATTTTTTGCTTTTTCCTGCTTATCCTAGCATGATAAAGAAGATTCAAAGAGAGTGAGATGCCAGCTCCTTTCATTCAGTCAGTAGCTTCAAACATTTCTGGACGTTTTTCAATGGCAAAATCAATGAATATTGTAAATGCACAAACAGTAATATCTCCACATTGCAAGGTGCAATTCTGAAATTTTTTGCTTTTTCCTGTTAATCCTAGCATGATAAAGAAGATTCAAAGACAGTGAGATGCCAGCTCCTTTCATTCAGTCAGTAGCTTCAAACATTTCTGGTATATGAAAAACATGTTTTTCAATGGCAAAAATCAATGAATATTGTAAATGCACAAACAGTAATATCTCCACATTGCAAGGTGCAATTCTGAAATTTTTTGCTTTTTCCTGCTAATCCTAGCATGATAAAGAAGATTCAAAGAGAGTGAGATGCCAGCTCCTTTCATTCCGTCAGTAGCTTCAAACATTTCTGGTATATGAAAAACATGTTTTTCAATGGCAAAAATCAATGAATATTGTAAATGCACAAACAGTAATATCTCCACATTGCAAGGTGCAATTCTGAAATTTTTTGCTTTTTCCTGCTAATCCTAGCATGATAAAGAAGATTCAAAGAGAGTGAGATGCCAGCTCCTTTCATTCAGTCAGTAGCTTCAAACATTTCTGGACATTTTTCAATGGCAAAATCAATGAATATTGTAAATGCACAAACAGTAATATCTCCACATTGCAAGGTGCAATTCTGAAATTTTTTGCTTTTTCCTGCTAATCCTAGCATGATAAAGAAGATTCAAAGAGAGTGAGATGCCAGCTAATTTCATTCAGTCAGTAACTTCAAACATTTCTGGACGTTTTTCAATGGCAAAAATCAATGAATATTGTAAATGCACAAACAGTAATATCTCCACATTGCAAGGTGCAATTCTGAAATTTTTTGCTTTTTCCTGCTAATCCTAGCATGATAAAGAAGATTCAAAGAGAGTGAGATGCCAGCTCCTTTCATTCAGTCAGTAGCTTCAAACATTTCTTGTATATGAAAAACATGTTTTTCAATGGCAAAAATCAATGAATATTGTAAATGCACAAACAGTAATATCTCCACATTGCAAGGTGCAATTCTGAAATTTTTTGCTTTTTCCTGCTAATCCTAGCATGATAAAGAAGATTCAAAGAGAGTGAGATACCAGCTCCTTTCATTCAGTCAGTAGCTTCAAACATTTCTGGACGTTTTTCAATGGCAAAAATCAATGAATATTGTAAATGCACAAACAGTAATATCTCCACATTGCAAGGTGCAATTCTGAAATTTTTTGCTTTTTCCTGTTAATCCTAGCATGATAAAGAAGATTCAAAGAGAGTGAGATGCCAGCTCCTTTCATTCAAGTCAGTAGCTTCAAACATTTCTGGTATATGAAAAACATGTTTTTCAATGGCAAAAATCAATGAATATTGTAAATGCACAAACAGTAATATCTCCACATTGCAAGGTGCAATTCTGAAATTTTTTGCTTTTTCCTGCTTATCCTAGCATGATAAAGAAGATTCAAAGAGAGTGAGATGCCAGCTCCTTTCATTCAGTCAGTAGCTTCAAACATTTCTGGTATATGAAAAACATGTTTTTCAATGGCAAAAATCAATGAATATTGTAAATGCACAAACAGTAATATCTCCACATTGCAAGGTGCAATTCTGAAATTTTTTTGCTTTTTCCTGCTAATCCTAGCATGATAAAGAAGATTTAAAGAGAGTGAGATGCCAGCTCCTTTCATTCAGTCAGTAGCTTCAAACATTTCTGGACGTTTTTCAATGGCAAAATCAATGAATATTGTAAATGCACAAACAGTAATATCTCCACATTGCAAGGTGCAATTCTGAAATTTTTTGCTTTTTCCTGTTAATCCTAGCATGATAAAGAAGATTCAAAGACAGTGAGATGCCAGCTCCTTTCATTCAGTCAGTAGCTTCAAACATTTCTGGTATATGAAAAACATGTTTTTCAATGGCAAAAATCAATGAATATTGTAAATGCACAAACAGTAATATCTCCACATTGCAAGGTGCAATTCTGAAATTTTTTGCTTTTTCCTGCTAATCCTAGCATGATAAAGAAGATTCAAAGAGAGTGAGATGCCAGCTCCTTTCATTCCGTCAGTAGCTTCAAACATTTCTGGTATATGAAAAACATGTTTTTCAATGGCAAAAATCAATGAATATTGTAAATGCACAAACAGTAATATCTCCACATTGCAAGGTGCAATTCTGAAATTTTTTGCTTTTTCCTGCTAATCCTAGCATGATAAAGAAGATTCAAAGAGAGTGAGATGCCAGCTCCTTTCATTCAGTCAGTAGCTTCAAACATTTCTTGTATATGAAAAACATGTTTTTCAATGGCAAAAATCAATGAATATTGTAAATGCACAAACAGTAATATCTCCACATTGCAAGGTGCAATTCTGAAATTTTTTGCTTTTTCCTGCTAATCCTAGCATGATAAAGAAGATTCAAAGAGAGTGAGATACCAGCTCCTTTCATTCAGTCAGTAGCTTCAAACATTTCTGGACGTTTTTCAATGGCAAAAATCAATGAATATTGTAAATGCACAAAGAGTAATATCTCCACATTGCAAGGTGCAATTCTGAAATTTTTTGCTTTTTCCTGCTTATCCTAGCATGATAAAGAAGATTCAAAGAGAGTGAGATGCCAGCTCCTTTCATTCAAGTCAGTAGCTTCAAACATTTCTGGTATATGAAAAACATGTTTTTCAATGGCAAAAATCAATGAATATTGTAAATGCACAAACAGTAATATCTCCACATTGCAAGGTGCAATTCTGAAATTTTTTGCTTTTTCCTGCTTATCCTAGCATGATAAAGAAGATTCAAAGAGAGTGAGATGCCAGCTCCTTTCATTCAGTCAGTAGCTTCAAACATTTCTGGTATATGAAAAACATGTTTTTCAATGGCAAAAATCAATGAATATTGTAAATGCACAAACAGTAATATCTCCACATTGCAAGGTGCAATTCTGAAATTTTTTTGCTTTTTCCTGCTAATCCTAGCATGATAAAGAAGATTTAAAGAGAGTGAGATGCCAGCTCCTTTCATTCAGTCAGTAGCTTCAAACATTTCTGGACGTTTTTCAATGGCAAAATCAATGAATATTGTAAATGCACAAACAGTAATATCTCCACATTGCAAGGTGCAATTCTGAAATTTTTTGCTTTTTCCTGTTAATCCTAGCATGATAAAGAAGATTCAAAGACAGTGAGATGCCAGCTCCTTTCATTCAGTCAGTAGCTTCAAACATTTCTGGTATATGAAAAACATGTTTTTCAATGGCAAAAATCAATGAATATTGTAAATGCACAAACAGTAATATCTCCACATTGCAAGGTGCAATTCTGAAATTTTTTGCTTTTTCCTGCTAATCCTAGCATGATAAAGAAGATTCAAAGAGAGTGAGATGCCAGCTCCTTTCATTCCGTCAGTAGCTTCAAACATTTCTGGTATATGAAAAACATGTTTTTCAATGGCAAAAATCAATGAATATTGTAAATGCACAAACAGTAATATCTCCACATTGCAAGGTGCAATTCTGAAATTTTTTGCTTTTTCCTGCTAATCCTAGCATGATAAAGAAGATTCAAAGAGAGTGAGATGCCAGCTCCTTTCATTCAGTCAGTAGCTTCAAACATTTCTTGTATATGAAAAACATGTTTTTCAATGGCAAAAATCAATGAATATTGTAAATGCACAAACAGTAATATCTCCACATTGCAAGGTGCAATTCTGAAATTTTTTGCTTTTTCCTGCTAATCCTAGCATGATAAAGAAGATTCAAAGAGAGTGAGATACCAGCTCCTTTCATTCAGTCAGTAGCTTCAAACATTTCTGGACGTTTTTCAATGGCAAAAATCAATGAATATTGTAAATGCACAAAGAGTAATATCTCCACATTGCAAGGTGCAATTCTGAAATTTTTTGCTTTTTCCTGCTTATCCTAGCATGATAAAGAAGATTCAAAGAGAGTGAGATGCCAGCTCCTTTCATTCAAGTCAGTAGCTTCAAACATTTCTGGTATATGAAAAACATGTTTTTCAATGGCAAAAATCAATGAATATTGTAAATGCACAAACAGTAATATCTCCACATTGCAAGGTGCAATTCTGAAATTTTTTGCTTTTTCCTGCTTATCCTAGCATGATAAAGAAGATTCAAAGAGAGTGAGATGCCAGCTCCTTTCATTCAGTCAGTAGCTTCAAACATTTCTGGTATATGAAAAACATGTTTTTCAATGGCAAAAATCAATGAATATTGTAAATGCACAAACAGTAATATCTCCACATTGCAAGGTGCAATTCTGAAATTTTTTTGCTTTTTCCTGCTAATCCTAGCATGATAAAGAAGATTTAATGAGAGTGAGATGCCAGCTCCTTTCATTCAGTCAGTAGCTTCAAACATTTCTGGACGTTTTTCAATGGCAAAATCAATGAATATTGTAAATGCACAAACAGTAATATCTCCACATTGCAAGGTGCAATTCTGAAATTTTTTGCTTTTTCTTGTTAATCCTAGCATGATAAAGAAGATTCAAAGACAGTGAGATGCCAGCTCCTTTCATTCAGTCAGTAGCTTCAAACATTTCTGGTATATGAAAAACATGTTTTTCAATGGCAAAAATCAATGAATATTGTAAATGCACAAACAGTAATATCTCCACATTGCAAGGTGCAATTCTGAAATTTTTTGCTTTTTCCTGCTAATCCTAGCATGATAAAGAAGATTCAAAGAGAGTGAGATGCCAGCTCCTTTCATTCCGTCAGTAGCTTCAAACATTTCTGGTATATGAAAAACATGTTTTTCAATGGCAAAAATCAATGAATATTGTAAATGCACAAACAGTAATATCTCCACATTGCAAGGTGCAATTCTGAAATTTTTTGCTTTTTCCTGCTAATCCTAGCATGATAAAGAAGATTCAAAGAGAGTGAGATGCCAGCTCCTTTCATTCAGTCAGTAGCTTCAAACATTTCTGGACGTTTTTCAATGGCAAAAATCAATGAATATTGTAAATGCACAAACAGTAATATCTCCACATTGCAAGGTGCAATTCTGAAATTTTTTGCTTTTTCCTGCTAATCCTAGCATGATAAAGAAGATTCAAAGAGAGTGAGATGCCAGCTCCTTTCATTCAGTCAGTAGCTTCAAACATTTCTTGTATATGAAAAACATGTTTTTCAATGGAAAAATCAATGAATATTGTAAATGCACAAACAGCAATATCTCCACATTGCAAGGTGCAATTCTGAAATTTTTTGCTTTTTCCTGCTAATCCTAGCATGATAAAGAAGATTCAAAGAGAGTGAGATGCCAGCTCCTTTCATTCAGTCAGTAGCTTCAAACATTTCTGGACGTTTTTCAATGGCAAAAATCAATGAATATTGTAAATGCACAAACAGTAATATCTCCACATTTCAAGGTGCAATTCTGAAATTTTTTGCTTTTTCCTGTTAATCCTAGCATGATAAAGAAGATTCAAAGAGAGTGAGATGCCAGCTCCTTTCATTCAGTCAGTAGCTTCAAACATTTCTGGTATATGAATAACATGATGTTTTTCAATGGCAAAAATCAATGAATATTGTAAATGCACAAACAGTAATTTCTCCGCATTGCAAGGTGCAATTCTGAAATTTTTTGCTTTTTCCTGCTCCTCTTAGCATGATAAAGAAGATTCAAAGAGAGTGAGATGCCAGCTCCTTTCATTCAGTCAGTAGCTTCAAACATTTCTGGTATATGAATAACATGATGTTTTTCAATGGCAAAAATCAATGAATATTGTAAATGCACAAACAGTAATTTCTCCGCATTGCAAGGTGCAATTCTGAAATTTTTTGCTTTTTCCTGCTCCTCTTAGCATGATAAAGACGATTCAAAGAGAGTGAGATGCCAGCTCCTTTCATTCAGTCAGTAGCTTCAATCATTTCTGGACGTTTTTCAATGGCAAAAATCAATGAATATTGTAAATGCACAAACAGTAATTTCTCCGCATTGCAAGGTGCAATTCTGAAATTTTTTGCTTTTTCCTGCTCCTCTTAGCATGATAAAGAAAATTCAGAGTGAGATGCCAGCTGCTTTCATTCAGTCAGTAGCTTCAATCATTTCTGGACGTTTTTCAATGGCAAAAATCAATGAATATTGTAAATGCACAAACAGTAATATTTCCACATTGCAAGGTGCAATTCTGAAATTTTTTGCTTTTTCCTGTTAATCCTAGCATGATAAAGAAGATTCAAAGAGAGTGAGATGCCAGCTCCTTTCATTCAGTCAGTAGCTTCAAACATTTCTGGTATATGAAAAACATGTTTTTCAATGGCAAAAATCAATGAATATTGTAAATGCACAAACAGTAATATCTCCACATTGCAAGGTGCAATTCTGAAATTTTTTGCTTTTTCCTGCTAATCCAAGCATGATAAAGAAGATTCAAAGAGAGTGAGATGCCAGCTCCTTTCATTCAGTCAGCAGCTTCAAACATTTCTGGTATATGAATAACATGATGTTTTTCAATGGCAAAAATCAATGAATATTGTAAATGCACAAACAGTAATTTCTCCGCATTGCAAGGTGCAATTCTGAAATTTTTTGCTTTTTCCTGCTCCTCTTAGCATGATAAAGAAGATTCAAAGAGAGTGAGATGCCAGCTCCTTTCATTCAGTCAGTAGCTTCAAACATTTCTGGTATATGAATAACATGATGTTTTTCAATGGCAAAAATCAATGAATATTGTAAATGCACAAACAGTAATTTCTCCGCTTTGCAAGGTGCAATTCTGAAATTTTTTGCTTTTTCCTGCTCCTCTTAGCATGATAAAGACGATTCAAAGAGAGTGAGATGCCAGCTCCTTTCATTCAGTCAGTAGCTTCAATCATTTCTGGACGTTTTTCAATGGCAAAAATCAATGAATATTGTAAATGCACAAACAGTAATTTCTCCGCATTGCAAGGTGCAATTCTGAAATTTTTTGCTTTTTCCTGCTCCTCTTAGCATGATAAAGAAAATTCAGAGTGAGATGCCAGCTGCTTTCATTCAGTCAGTAGCTTCAATCATTTCTGGACGTTTTTCAATGGCAAAAATCAATGAATATTGTAAATGCACAAACAGTAATTTCTCCGCATTGCAAGGTGCAATTCTGAAATTTTTTGCTTTTTCCTGCTCCTCTTAGCATGATAAAGAAGATTCAAAGAGAGTGAGATGCCAGCTCCTTTCATTCAGTCAGTAGCTTCAAACATTTCTGGTATATGAATAACATGATGTTTTTCAATGGCAAAAATCAATGAATATTGTAAATGCACAAACAGTAATTTCTCCGCATTGCAAGGTGCAATTCTGAAATTTTTTGCTTTTTCCTGCTCCTCTTAGCATGATAAAGAAGATTCAAAGAGAGTGAGATGCCAGCTCCTTTCGTTCAGTCAGTAGCTTCAATCATTTCTGGACGTTTTTCAAAGGCAAAAATCATTGAATATTGTAAATGCACAAACAGTAATTTCTCCGCATTGCAAGGTGCAATTCTGAAATTTTTTACTTTTTCCTGCTCCTCTTAGCATGATAAAGAAGATTCAAAGAGAGTGAGATGCCAGCTCCTTTCATTCAGTCAGTAGCTTCAATCATTTCTGGTATATGAATAACATGATGTTTTTCAATGGCAAAAATCAATGAATATTGTAAATGCACAAACAGTAATTTCTCCGCATTGCAAGGTGCAATTCTGAAGTTTTTTGCTTTTTCCTGCTCCTCTTAGCATGATAAAGAAGATTCACAGAGAGTGAGATGCCAGCTCCTTTCATTCAGTCAGTAGCTTCAATCATTTCTGGACGTTTTTCAATGGCAAAAATCATTGAATATTGTAAATGCACAAACAGTAATTTCTCCGCATTGCAAGGTGCAATTCTGAAATTTTTTACTTTTTCCTGCTCCTCTTAGCATGATAAAGAAGATTCAAAGAGAGTGAGATGCCAGCTCCTTTCATTCCGTCAGTAGCTTCAAACATTTCTGGTATATGAAAAACATGTTTTTCAATGGCAAAAATCAATGAATATTGTAAATGCACAAACAGTAATATCTCCACATTGCAAGGTGCAATTCTGAAATTTTTTGCTTTTTCCTGCTTATCCTAGCATGATAAAGAAGATTCAAAGAGAGTGAGATGCCAGCTCCTTTCATTCAGTCAGTAGCTTCAAACATTTCTGGACGTTTTTCAATGGCAAAATCAATGAATATTGTAAATGCACAAACAGTAATATCTCCACATTGCAAGGTGCAATTCTGAAATTTTTTGCTTTTTCCTGTTAATCCTAGCATGATAAAGAAGATTCAAAGACAGTGAGATGCCAGCTCCTTTCATTCAGTCAGTAGCTTCAAACATTTCTGGTATATGAAAAACATGTTTTTCAATGGCAAAAATCAATGAATATTGTAAATGCACAAACAGTAATATCTCCACATTGCAAGGTGCAATTCTGAAATTTTTTGCTTTTTCCTGCTAATCCTAGCATGATAAAGAAGATTCAAAGAGAGTGAGATGCCAGCTCCTTTCATTCCGTCAGTAGCTTCAAACATTTCTGGTATATGAAAAACATGTTTTTCAATGGCAAAAATCAATGAATATTGTAAATGCACAAACAGTAATATCTCCACATTGCAAGGTGCAATTCTGAAATTTTTTGCTTTTTCCTGCTAATCCTAGCATGATAAAGAAGATTCAAAGAGAGTGAGATGCCAGCTCCTTTCATTCAGTCAGTAGCTTCAAACATTTCTGGACGTTTTTCAATGGCAAAATCAATGAATATTGTAAATGCACAAACAGTAATATCTCCACATTGCAAGGTGCAATTCTGAAATTTTTTGCTTTTTCCTGCTAATCCTAGCATGATAAAGAAGATTCAAAGAGAGTGAGATGCCAGCTAATTTCATTCAGTCAGTAGCTTCAAACATTTCTGGACGTTTTTCAATGGCAAAAATCAATGAATATTGTAAATGCACAAACAGTAATATCTCCACATTGCAAGGTGCAATTCTGAAATTTTTTGCTTTTTCCTGCTAATCCTAGCATGATAAAGAAGATTCAAAGAGAGTGAGATGCCAGCTCCTTTCATTCAGTCAGTAGCTTCAAACATTTCTTGTATATGAAAAACATGTTTTTCAATGGCAAAAATCAATGAATATTGTAAATGCACAAACAGTAATATCTCCACATTGCAATGTGCAATTCTGAAATTTTTTGCTTTTTCCTGCTAATCCTAGCATGATAAAGAAGATTCAAAGAGAGTGAGATGCCAGCTCCTTTCATTCAGTCAGTAGCTTCAAACATTTCTGGTATATGAAAAACATGTTTTTCAATGGCAAAAATCAATGAATATTGTAAATGCACAAACAGTAATATCTCCACATTGCAAGGTGCAATTCTGAAATTTTTTGCTTTTTCCTGCTAATCCTAGCATGATAAAGAAGATTCAAAGAGAGTGAGATGCCAGCTCCTTTCATTCAGTCAGTAGCTTCAAACATTTCTGGTATATGAAAAACATGTTTTTCAATGGCAAAAATCAATGAATATTGTAAATGCACAAACAGTAATATCTCCACATTGCAAGGTGCAATTCTGAAATTTTTTGCTTTTTCCTGCTAATCCAAGCATGATAAAGAAGATTCAAAGAGAGTGAGATGCCAGCTCCTTTCATTCAGTCAGTAGCTTCAAACATTTCTGGTATATGAATAACATGATGTTTTTCAATGGCAAAAATCAATGAATATTGTAAATGCACAAACAGTAATTTCTCCACATTGCAAGGTGCAATTCTGAAATTTTTTGCTTTTTCCTGCTCCTCTTAGCATGATAAAGAAGATTCAAAGAGAGTGAGATGCCAGCTCCTTTCATTCAGTCAGTAGCTTCAAACATTTCTGGTATATGAATAACATGATGTTTTTCAATGGCAAAAATCAATGAATATTGTAAATGCACAAACAGTAATTTCTCCGCATTGCAAGGTGCAATTCTGAAATTTTTTGCTTTTTCCTGCTCCTCTTAGCATGATAAAGACGATTCAAAGAGAGTGAGATGCCAGCTCCTTTCATTCAGTCAGTAGCTTCAATCATTTCTGGACGTTTTTCAATGGCAAAAATCAATGAATATTGTAAATGCACAAACAGTAATTTCTCCGCATTGCAAGGTGCAATTCTGAAATTTTTTGCTTTTTCCTGCTCCTCTTAGCATGATAAAGAAAATTCAGAGTGAGATGCCAGCTGCTTTCATTCAGTCAGTAGCTTCAATCATTTCTGGACGTTTTTCAATGGCAAAAATCAATGAATATTGTAAATGCACAAACAGTAATTTCTCCGCATTGCAAGGTGCAATTCTGAAATTTTTTGCTTTTTCCTGCTCCTCTTAGCATGATAAAGAAGATTCAAAGAGAGTGAGATGCCAGCTCCTTTCATTCAGTCAGTAGCTTCAAACATTTCTGGTATATGAATAACATGATGTTTTTCAATGGCAAAAATCAATGAATATTGTAAATGCACAAACAGTAATTTCTCCGCATTGCAAGGTGCAATTCTGAAATTTTTTGCTTTTTCCTGCTCCTCTTAGCATGATAAAGAAGATTCAAAGAGAGTGAGATGCCAGCTCCTTTCGTTCAGTCAGTAGCTTCAATCATTTCTGGACGTTTTTCAAAGGCAAAAATCATTGAATATTGTAAATGCACAAACAGTAATTTCTCCGCATTGCAAGGTGCAATTCTGAAATTTTTTACTTTTTCCTGCTCCTCTTAGCATGATAAAGAAGATTCAAAGAGAGTGAGATGCCAGCTCCTTTCATTCAGTCAGTAGCTTCAATCATTTCTGGTATATGAATAACATGATGTTTTTCAATGGCAAAAATCAATGAATATTGTAAATGCACAAACAGTAATTTCTCCGCATTGCAAGGTGCAATTCTGAAGTTTTTTGCTTTTTCCTGCTCCTCTTAGCATGATAAAGAAGATTCACAGAGAGTGAGATGCCAGCTCCTTTCATTCAGTCAGTAGCTTCAATCATTTCTGGACGTTTTTCAATGGCAAAAATCATTGAATATTGTAAATGCACAAACAGTAATTTCTCCGCATTGCAAGGTGCAATTCTGAAATTTTTTACTTTTTCCTGCTCCTCTTAGCATGATAAAGAAGATTCAAAGAGAGTGAGATGCCAGCTCCTTTCATTCCGTCAGTAGCTTCAAACATTTCTGGTATATGAAAAACATGTTTTTCAATGGCAAAAATCAATGAATATTGTAAATGCACAAACAGTAATATCTCCACATTGCAAGGTGCAATTCTGAAATTTTTTGCTTTTTCCTGCTTATCCTAGCATGATAAAGAAGATTCAAAGAGAGTGAGATGCCAGCTCCTTTCATTCAGTCAGTAGCTTCAAACATTTCTGGACGTTTTTCAATGGCAAAATCAATGAATATTGTAAATGCACAAACAGTAATATCTCCACATTGCAAGGTGCAATTCTGAAATTTTTTGCTTTTTCCTGTTAATCCTAGCATGATAAAGAAGATTCAAAGACAGTGAGATGCCAGCTCCTTTCATTCAGTCAGTAGCTTCAAACATTTCTGGTATATGAAAAACATGTTTTTCAATGGCAAAAATCAATGAATATTGTAAATGCACAAACAGTAATATCTCCACATTGCAAGGTGCAATTCTGAAATTTTTTGCTTTTTCCTGCTAATCCTAGCATGATAAAGAAGATTCAAAGAGAGTGAGATGCCAGCTCCTTTCATTCCGTCAGTAGCTTCAAACATTTCTGGTATATGAAAAACATGTTTTTCAATGGCAAAAATCAATGAATATTGTAAATGCACAAACAGTAATATCTCCACATTGCAAGGTGCAATTCTGAAATTTTTTGCTTTTTCCTGCTAATCCTAGCATGATAAAGAAGATTCAAAGAGAGTGAGATGCCAGCTCCTTTCATTCAGTCAGTAGCTTCAAACATTTCTGGACGTTTTTCAATGGCAAAATCAATGAATATTGTAAATGCACAAACAGTAATATCTCCACATTGCAAGGTGCAATTCTGAAATTTTTTGCTTTTTCCTGCTAATCCTAGCATGATAAAGAAGATTCAAAGAGAGTGAGATGCCAGCTAATTTCATTCAGTCAGTAGCTTCAAACATTTCTGGACGTTTTTCAATGGCAAAAATCAATGAATATTGTAAATGCACAAACAGTAATATCTCCACATTGCAAGGTGCAATTCTGAAATTTTTTGCTTTTTCCTGCTAATCCTAGCATGATAAAGAAGATTCAAAGAGAGTGAGATGCCAGCTCCTTTCATTTAGTCAGTAGCTTCAAACATTTCTTGTATATGAAAAACGTTTTTCAATGGCAAAAATCAATGAATATTGTAAATGCACAAACAGTAATATCTCCACATTGCAAGGTGCAATTCTGAAATTTTTTGCTTTTTCCTGCTAATCCTAGCATGATAAAGAAGATTCAAAGAGAGTGAGATACCAGCTCCTTTCATTCAGTCAGTAGCTTCAAACATTTCTGGACGTTTTTCAATGGCAAAAATCAATGAATATTGTAAATGCACAAACAGTAATATCTCCACATTGCAAGGTGCAATTCTGAAATTTTTTGCTTTTTCCTGTTAATCCTAGCATGATAAAGAAGATTCAAAGAGAGTGAGATGCCAGCTCCTTTCATTCAAGTCAGTAGCTTCAAACATTTCTGGTATATGAAAAACATGTTTTTCAATGGCAAAAATCAATGAATATTGTAAATGCACAAACAGTAATATCTCCACATTGCAAGGTGCAATTCTGAAATTTTTTGCTTTTTCCTGCTTATCCTAGCATGATAAAGAAGATTCAAAGAGAGTGAGATGCCAGCTCCTTTCATTCAGTCAGTAGCTTCAAACATTTCTGGTATATGAAAAACATGTTTTTCAATGGCAAAAATCAATGAATATTGTAAATGCACAAACAGTAATATCTCCACATTGCAAGGTGCAATTCTGAAATTTTTTTGCTTTTTCCTGCTAATCCTAGCATGATAAAGAAGATTTAAAGAGAGTGAGATGCCAGCTCCTTTCATTCAGTCAGTAGCTTCAAACATTTCTGGACGTTTTTCAATGGCAAAATCAATGAATATTGTAAATGCACAAACAGTAATATCTCCACATTGCAAGGTGCAATTCTGAAATTTTTTGCTTTTTCCTGTTAATCCTAGCATGATAAAGAAGATTCAAAGACAGTGAGATGCCAGCTCCTTTCATTCAGTCAGTAGCTTCAAACATTTCTGGTATATGAAAAACATGTTTTTCAATGGCAAAAATCAATGAATATTGTAAATGCACAAACAGTAATATCTCCACATTGCAAGGTGCAATTCTGAAATTTTTTGCTTTTTCCTGCTAATCCTAGCATGATAAAGAAGATTCAAAGAGAGTGAGATGCCAGCTCCTTTCATTCCGTCAGTAGCTTCAAACATTTCTGGTATATGATAAACATGTTTTTCAATGGCAAAAATCAATGAATATTGTAAATGCACAAACAGTAATATCTCCACATTGCAAGGTGCAATTCTGAAATTTTTTGCTTTTTCCTGCTAATCCTAGCATGATAAAGAAGATTCAAAGAGAGTGAGATGCCAGCTCCTTTCATTCAGTCAGTAGCTTCAAACATTTCTGGACGTTTTTCAATGGCAAAAATCAATGAATATTGTAAATGCACAAACAGTAATATCTCCACATTGCAAGGTGCAATTCTGAAATTTTTTGCTTTTTCCTGCTAATCCTAGCATGATAAAGAAGATTCAAAGAGAGTGAGATGCCAGCTCCTTTCATTCAGTCAGTAGCTTCAAACATTTCTTGTATATGAAAAACATGTTTTTCAATGGCAAAAATCAATGAATATTGTAAATGCACAAACAGCAATATCTCCACATTGCAAGGTGCAATTCTGAAATTTTTTGCTTTTTCCTGCTAATCCTAGCATGATAAAGAAGATTCAAAGAGAGTGAGATGCCAGCTCCTTTCATTCAGTCAGTAGCTTCAAACATTTCTGGTATATGAAAAACATGTTTTTCAATGGCAAAAATCAATGAATATTGTAAATGCACAAACAGTAATATCTCCACATTGCAAGGTGCAATTCTGAAATTTTTTGCTTTTTCCTGCTAATCCAAGCATGATAAAGAAGATTCAAAGAGAGTGAGATGCCAGCTCCTTTCATTCAGTCAGTAGCTTCAAACATTTCTGGTATATGAATAACATGATGTTTTTCAATGGCAAAAATCAATGAATATTGTAAATGCACAAACAGTAATTTCTCCGCATTGCAAGGTGCAATTCTGAAATTTTTTGCTTTTTCCTGCTCCTCTTAGCATGATAAAGAAGATTCAAAGAGAGTGAGATGCCAGCTCCTTTCATTCAGTCAGTAGCTTCAAACATTTCTGGTATATGAATAACATGATGTTTTTCAATGGCAAAAATCAATGAATATTGTAAATGCACAAACAGTAATTTCTCCGCATTGCAAGGTGCAATTCTGAAATTTTTTGCTTTTTCCTGCTCCTCTTAGCATGATAAAGACGATTCAAAGAGAGTGAGATGCCAGCTCCTTTCATTCAGTCAGTAGCTTCAATCATTTCTGGACGTTTTTCAATGGCAAAAATCAATGAATATTGTAAATGCACAAACAGTAATTTCTCCGCATTGCAAGGTGCAATTCTGAAATTTTTTGCTTTTTCCTGCTCCTCTTAGCATGATAAAGAAAATTCAGAGTGAGATGCCAGCTGCTTTCATTCAGTCAGTAGCTTCAATCATTTCTGGACGTTTTTCAATGGCAAAAATCAATGAATATTGTAAATGCACAAACAGTAATATCTCCACATTGCAAGGTGCAATTCTGAAATTTTTTGCTTTTTCCTGTTAATCCTAGCATGATAAAGAAGATTCAAAGAGAGTGAGATGCCAGCTCCTTTCATTCAGTCAGTAGCTTCAAACATTTCTGGTATATGAAAAACATGTTTTTCAATGGCAAAAATCAATGAATATTGTAAATGCACAAACAGTAATATCTCCACATTGCAAGGTGCAATTCTGAAATTTTTTGCTTTTTCCTGCTAATCCAAGCATGATAAAGAAGATTCAAAGAGAGTGAGATGCCAGCTCCTTTCATTCAGTCAGCAGCTTCAAACATTTCTGGTATATGAATAACATGATGTTTTTCAATGGCAAAAATCAATGAATATTGTAAATGCACAAACAGTAATTTCTCCGCATTGCAAGGTGCAATTCTGAAATTTTTTGCTTTTTCCTGCTCCTCTTAGCATGATAAAGAAGATTCAAAGAGAGTGAGATGCCAGCTCCTTTCATTCAGTCAGTAGCTTCAAACATTTCTGGTATATGAATAACATGATGTTTTTCAATGGCAAAAATCAATGAATATTGTAAATGCACAAACAGTAATTTCTCCGCATTGCAAGGTGCAATTCTGAAATTTTTTGCTTTTTCCTGCTCCTCTTAGCATGATAAAGACGATTCAAAGAGAGTGAGATGCCAGCTCCTTTCATTCAGTCAGTAGCTTCAATCATTTCTGGACGTTTTTCAATGGCAAAAATCAATGAATATTGTAAATGCACAAACAGTAATTTCTCCGCATTGCAAGGTGCAATTCTGAAATTTTTTGCTTTTTCCTGCTCCTCTTAGCATGATAAAGAAAATTCAGAGTGAGATGCCAGCTGCTTTCATTCAGTCAGTAGCTTCAATCATTTCTGGACGTTTTTCAATGGCAAAAATCAATGAATATTGTAAATGCACAAACAGTAATTTCTCCGCATTGCAAGGTGCAATTCTGAAATTTTTTGCTTTTTCCTGCTCCTCTTAGCATGATAAAGAAGATTCAAAGAGAGTGAGATGCCAGCTCCTTTCATTCAGTCAGTAGCTTCAAACATTTCTGGTATATGAATAACATGATGTTTTTCAATGGCAAAAATCAATGAATATTGTAAATGCACAAACAGTAATTTCTCCGCATTGCAAGGTGCAATTCTGAAATTTTTTGCTTTTTCCTGCTCCTCTTAGCATGATAAAGAAGATTCAAAGAGAGTGAGATGCCAGCTCCTTTCGTTCAGTCAGTAGCTTCAATCATTTCTGGACGTTTTTCAAAGGCAAAAATCATTGAATATTGTAAATGCACAAACAGTAATTTCTCCGCATTGCAAGGTGCAATTCTGAAATTTTTTACTTTTTCCTGCTCCTCTTAGCATGATAAAGAAGATTCAAAGAGAGTGAGATGCCAGCTCCTTTCATTCAGTCAGTAGCTTCAATCATTTCTGGTATATGAATAACATGATGTTTTTCAATGGCAAAAATCAATGAATATTGTAAATGCACAAACAGTAATTTCTCCGCATTGCAAGGTGCAATTCTGAAGTTTTTTGCTTTTTCCTGCTCCTCTTAGCATGATAAAGAAGATTCACAGAGAGTGAGATGCCAGCTCCTTTCATTCAGTCAGTAGCTTCAATCATTTCTGGACGTTTTTCAATGGCAAAAATCATTGAATATTGTAAATGCACAAACAGTAATTTCTCCGCATTGCAAGGTGCAATTCTGAAATTTTTTACTTTTTCCTGCTCCTCTTAGCATGATAAAGAAGATTCAAAGAGAGTGAGATGCCAGCTCCTTTCATTCCGTCAGTAGCTTCAAACATTTCTGGTATATGAAAAACATGTTTTTCAATGGCAAAAATCAATGAATATTGTAAATGCACAAACAGTAATATCTCCACATTGCAAGGTGCAATTCTGAAATTTTTTGCTTTTTCCTGCTTATCCTAGCATGATAAAGAAGATTCAAAGAGAGTGAGATGCCAGCTCCTTTCATTCAGTCAGTAGCTTCAAACATTTCTGGACGTTTTTCAATGGCAAAATCAATGAATATTGTAAATGCACAAACAGTAATATCTCCACATTGCAAGGTGCAATTCTGAAATTTTTTGCTTTTTCCTGTTAATCCTAGCATGATAAAGAAGATTCAAAGACAGTGAGATGCCAGCTCCTTTCATTCAGTCAGTAGCTTCAAACATTTCTGGTATATGAAAAACATGTTTTTCAATGGCAAAAATCAATGAATATTGTAAATGCACAAACAGTAATATCTCCACATTGCAAGGTGCAATTCTGAAATTTTTTGCTTTTTCCTGCTAATCCTAGCATGATAAAGAAGATTCAAAGAGAGTGAGATGCCAGCTCCTTTCATTCCGTCAGTAGCTTCAAACATTTCTGGTATATGAAAAACATGTTTTTCAATGGCAAAAATCAATGAATATTGTAAATGCACAAACAGTAATATCTCCACATTGCAAGGTGCAATTCTGAAATTTTTTGCTTTTTCCTGCTAATCCTAGCATGATAAAGAAGATTCAAAGAGAGTGAGATGCCAGCTCCTTTCATTCAGTCAGTAGCTTCAAACATTTCTGGACGTTTTTCAATGGCAAAATCAATGAATATTGTAAATGCACAAACAGTAATATCTCCACATTGCAAGGTGCAATTCTGAAATTTTTTGCTTTTTCCTGCTAATCCTAGCATGATAAAGAAGATTCAAAGAGAGTGAGATGCCAGCTAATTTCATTCAGTCAGTAGCTTCAAACATTTCTGGACGTTTTTCAATGGCAAAAATCAATGAATATTGTAAATGCACAAACAGTAATATCTCCACATTGCAAGGTGCAATTCTGAAATTTTTTGCTTTTTCCTGCTAATCCTAGCATGATAAAGAAGATTCAAAGAGAGTGAGATGCCAGCTCCTTTCATTCAGTCAGTAGCTTCAAACATTTCTTGTATATGAAAAACATGTTTTTCAATGGCAAAAATCAATGAATATTGTAAATGCACAAACAGTAATATCTCCACATTGCAAGGTGCAATTCTGAAATTTTTTGCTTTTTCCTGCTAATCCTAGCATGATAAAGAAGATTCAAAGAGAGTGAGATACCAGCTCCTTTCATTCAGTCAGTAGCTTCAAACATTTCTGGACGTTTTTCAATGGCAAAAATCAATGAATATTGTAAATGCACAAACAGTAATATCTCCACATTGCAAGGTGCAATTCTGAAATTTTTTGCTTTTTCCTGTTAATCCTAGCATGATAAAGAAGATTCAAAGAGAGTGAGATGCCAGCTCCTTTCATTCAAGTCAGTAGCTTCAAACATTTCTGGTATATGAAAAACATGTTTTTCAATGGCAAAAATCAATGAATATTGTAAATGCACAAACAGTAATATCTCCACATTGCAAGGTGCAATTCTGAAATTTTTTGCTTTTTCCTGCTTATCCTAGCATGATAAAGAAGATTCAAAGAGAGTGAGATGCCAGCTCCTTTCATTCAGTCAGTAGCTTCAAACATTTCTGGTATATGAAAAACATGTTTTTCAATGGCAAAAATCAATGAATATTGTAAATGCACAAACAGTAATATCTCCACATTGCAAGGTGCAATTCTGAAATTTTTTTGCTTTTTCCTGCTAATCCTAGCATGATAAAGAAGATTTAAAGAGAGTGAGATGCCAGCTCCTTTCATTCAGTCAGTAGCTTCAAACATTTCTGGACGTTTTTCAATGGCAAAAATCAATGAATATTGTAAATGCACAAACAGTAATATCTCCACATTGCAAGGTGCAATTCTGAAATTTTTTGCTTTTTCCTGCTAATCCTAGCATGATAAAGAAGATTCAAAGAGAGTGAGATGCCAGCTCCTTTCATTCAGTCAGTAGCTTCAAACATTTCTTGTATATGAAAAACATGTTTTTCAATGGCAAAAATCAATGAATATTGTAAATGCACAAACAGCAATATCTCCACATTGCAAGGTGCAATTCTGAAATTTTTTGCTTTTTCCTGCTAATCCTAGCATGATAAAGAAGATTCAAAGAGAGTGAGATGCCAGCTCCTTTCATTCAGTCAGTAGCTTCAAACATTTCTGGTATATGAAAAACATGTTTTTCAATGGCAAAAATCAATGAATATTGTAAATGCACAAACAGTAATATCTCCACATTGCAAGGTGCAATTCTGAAATTTTTTGCTTTTTCCTGCTAATCCAAGCATGATAAAGAAGATTCAAAGAGAGTGAGATGCCAGCTCCTTTCATTCAGTCAGTAGCTTCAAACATTTCTGGTATATGAATAACATGATGTTTTTCAATGGCAAAAATCAATGAATATTGTAAATGCACAAACAGTAATTTCTCCGCATTGCAAGGTGCAATTCTGAAATTTTTTGCTTTTTCCTGCTCCTCTTAGCATGATAAAGAAGATTCAAAGAGAGTGAGATGCCAGCTCCTTTCATTCAGTCAGTAGCTTCAAACATTTCTGGTATATGAATAACATGATGTTTTTCAATGGCAAAAATCAATGAATATTGTAAATGCACAAACAGTAATTTCTCCGCATTGCAAGGTGCAATTCTGAAATTTTTTGCTTTTTCCTGCTCCTCTTAGCATGATAAAGACGATTCAAAGAGAGTGAGATGCCAGCTCCTTTCATTCAGTCAGTAGCTTCAATCATTTCTGGACGTTTTTCAATGGCAAAAATCAATGAATATTGTAAATGCACAAACAGTAATTTCTCCGCATTGCAAGGTGCAATTCTGAAATTTTTTGCTTTTTCCTGCTCCTCTTAGCATGATAAAGAAAATTCAGAGTGAGATGCCAGCTGCTTTCATTCAGTCAGTAGCTTCAATCATTTCTGGACGTTTTTCAATGGCAAAAATCAATGAATATTGTAAATGCACAAACAGTAATATCTCCACATTGCAAGGTGCAATTCTGAAATTTTTTGCTTTTTCCTGTTAATCCTAGCATGATAAAGAAGATTCAAAGAGAGTGAGATGCCAGCTCCTTTCATTCAGTCAGTAGCTTCAAACATTTCTGGTATATGAAAAACATGTTTTTCAATGGCAAAAATCAATGAATATTGTAAATGCACAAACAGTAATATCTCCACATTGCAAGGTGCAATTCTGAAATTTTTTGCTTTTTCCTGCTAATCCAAGCATGATAAAGAAGATTCAAAGAGAGTGAGATGCCAGCTCCTTTCATTCAGTCAGTAGCTTCAAACATTTCTGGACGTTTTTCAATGGCAAAATCAATGAATATTGTAAATGCACAAACAGTAATATCTCCACATTGCAAGGTGCAATTCTGAAATTTTTTGCTTTTTCCTGCTAATCCTAGCATGATAAAGAAGATTCAAAGAGAGTGAGATGCCAGCTAATTTCATTCAGTCAGTAGCTTCAAACATTTCTGGACGTTTTTCAATGGCAAAAATCAATGAATATTGTAAATGCACAAACAGTAATATCTCCACATTGCAAGGTGCAATTCTGAAATTTTTTGCTTTTTCCTGCTAATCCTAGCATGATAAAGAAGATTCAAAGAGAGTGAGATGCCAGCTCCTTTCATTCAGTCAGTAGCTTCAAACATTTCTTGTATATGAAAAACATGTTTTTCAATGGCAAAAATCAATGAATATTGTAAATGCACAAACAGTAATATCTCCACATTGCAAGGTGCAATTCTGAAATTTTTTGCTTTTTCCTGCTAATCCTAGCATGATAAAGAAGATTCAAAGAGAGTGAGATACCAGCTCCTTTCATTCAGTCAGTAGCTTCAAACATTTCTGGACGTTTTTCAATGGCAAAAATCAATGAATATTGTAAATGCACAAACAGTAATATCTCCACATTGCAAGGTGCAATTCTGAAATTTTTTGCTTTTTCCTGTTAATCCTAGCATGATAAAGAAGATTCAAAGAGAGTGAGATGCCAGCTCCTTTCATTCAAGTCAGTAGCTTCAAACATTTCTGGTATATGAAAAACATGTTTTTCAATGGCAAAAATCAATGAATATTGTAAATGCACAAACAGTAATATCTCCACATTGCAAGGTGCAATTCTGAAATTTTTTGCTTTTTCCTGCTTATCCTAGCATGATAAAGAAGATTCAAAGAGAGTGAGATGCCAGCTCCTTTCATTCAGTCAGTAGCTTCAAACATTTCTGGTATATGAAAAACATGTTTTTCAATGGCAAAAATCAATGAATATTGTAAATGCACAAACAGTAATATCTCCACATTGCAAGGTGCAATTCTGAAATTTTTTTGCTTTTTCCTGCTAATCCTAGCATGATAAAGAAGATTTAAAGAGAGTGAGATGCCAGCTCCTTTCATTCAGTCAGTAGCTTCAAACATTTCTGGACGTTTTTCAATGGCAAAATCAATGAATATTGTAAATGCACAAACAGTAATATCTCCACATTGCAAGGTGCAATTCTGAAATTTTTTGCTTTTTCCTGTTAATCCTAGCATGATAAAGAAGATTCAAAGACAGTGAGATGCCAGCTCCTTTCATTCAGTCAGTAGCTTCAAACATTTCTGGTATATGAAAAACATGTTTTTCAATGGCAAAAATCAATGAATATTGTAAATGCACAAACAGTAATATCTCCACATTGCAAGGTGCAATTCTGAAATTTTTTGCTTTTTCCTGCTAATCCTAGCATGATAAAGAAGATTCAAAGAGAGTGAGATGCCAGCTCCTTTCATTCCGTCAGTAGCTTCAAACATTTCTGGTATATGATAAACATGTTTTTCAATGGCAAAAATCAATGAATATTGTAAATGCACAAACAGTAATATCTCCACATTGCAAGGTGCAATTCTGAAATTTTTTGCTTTTTCCTGCTAATCCTAGCATGATAAAGAAGATTCAAAGAGAGTGAGATGCCAGCTCCTTTCATTCAGTCAGTAGCTTCAAACATTTCTGGACGTTTTTCAATGGCAAAAATCAATGAATATTGTAAATGCACAAACAGTAATATCTCCACATTGCAAGGTGCAATTCTGAAATTTTTTGCTTTTTCCTGCTAATCCTAGCATGATAAAGAAGATTCAAAGAGAGTGAGATGCCAGCTCCTTTCATTCAGTCAGTAGCTTCAAACATTTCTTGTATATGAAAAACATGTTTTTCAATGGCAAAAATCAATGAATATTGTAAATGCACAAACAGCAATATCTCCACATTGCAAGGTGCAATTCTGAAATTTTTTGCTTTTTCCTGCTAATCCTAGCATGATAAAGAAGATTCAAAGAGAGTGAGATGCCAGCTCCTTTCATTCAGTCAGTAGATTCAAACATTTCTGGACGTTTTTCAATGGCAAAAATCAATGAATATTGTAAATGCACAAACAGTAATATCTCCACATTGCAAGGTGCAATTCTGAAATTTTTTGCTTTTTCCTGTTAATCCTAGCATGATAAAGAAGATTCAAAGAGAGTGAGATGCCAGCTCCTTTCATTCAGTCAGTAGCTTCAAACATTTCTGGTATATGAATAACATGATGTTTTTCAATGGCAAAAATCAATGAATATTGTAAATGCACAAACAGTAATTTCTCCGCATTGCAAGGTGCAATTCTGAAATTTTTTGCTTTTTCCTGCTCCTCTTAGCATGATAAAGAAGATTCAAAGAGAGTGAGATGCCAGCTCCTTTCATTCAGTCAGTAGCTTCAAACATTTCTGGTATATGAATAACATGATGTTTTTCAATTGCAAAAATCAATGAATATTGTAAATGCACAAACAGTAATTTCTCCGCATTGCAAGGTGCAATTCTGAAATTTTTTGCTTTTTCCTGCTCCTCTTAGCATGATAAAGACGATTCAAAGAGAGTGAGATGCCAGCTCCTTTCATTCAGTCAGTAGCTTCAATCATTTCTGGACGTTTTTCAATGGCAAAAATCAATGAATATTGTAAATGCACAAACAGTAATTTCTCCGCATTGCAAGGTGCAATTCTGAAATTTTTTGCTTTTTCCTGCTCCTCTTAGCATGATAAAGAAAATTCAGAGTGAGATGCCAGCTGCTTTCATTCAGTCAGTAGCTTCAATCATTTCTGGACGTTTTTCAATGGCAAAAATCAATGAATATTGTAAATGCACAAACAGTAATATCTCCACATTGCAAGGTGCAATTCTGAAATTTTTTGCTTTTTCCTGTTAATCCTAGCATGATAAAGAAGATTCAAAGAGAGTGAGATGCCAGCTCCTTTCATTCAGTCAGTAGCTTCAAACATTTCTGGTATATGAAAAACATGTTTTTCAATGGCAAAAATCAATGAATATTGTAAATGCACAAACAGTAATATCTCCACATTGCAAGGTGCAATTCTGAAATTTTTTGCTTTTTCCTGCTAATCCAAGCATGATAAAGAAGATTCAAAGAGAGTGAGATGCCAGCTCCTTTCATTCAGTCAGCAGCTTCAAACATTTCTGGTATATGAATAACATGATGTTTTTCAATGGCAAAAATCAATGAATATTGTAAATGCACAAACAGTAATTTCTCCGCATTGCAAGGTGCAATTCTGAAATTTTTTGCTTTTTCCTGCTCCTCTTAGCATGATAAAGAAGATTCAAAGAGAGTGAGATGCCAGCTCCTTTCATTCAGTCAGTAGCTTCAAACATTTCTGGTATATGAATAACATGATGTTTTTCAATGGCAAAAATCAATGAATATTGTAAATGCACAAACAGTAATTTCTCCGCATTGCAAGGTGCAATTCTGAAATTTTTTGCTTTTTCCTGCTCCTCTTAGCATGATAAAGACGATTCAAAGAGAGTGAGATGCCAGCTCCTTTCATTCAGTCAGTAGCTTCAATCATTTCTGGACGTTTTTCAATGGCAAAAATCAATGAATATTGTAAATGCACAAACAGTAATTTCTCCGCATTGCAAGGTGCAATTCTGAAATTTTTTGCTTTTTCCTGCTCCTCTTAGCATGATAAAGAAAATTCAGAGTGAGATGCCAGCTGCTTTCATTCAGTCAGTAGCTTCAATCATTTCTGGACGTTTTTCAATGGCAAAAATCAATGAATATTGTAAATGCACAAACAGTAATTTCTCCGCATTGCAAGGTGCAATTCTGAAATTTTTTGCTTTTTCCTGCTCCTCTTAGCATGATAAAGAAGATTCAAAGAGAGTGAGATGCCAGCTCCTTTCATTCAGTCAGTAGCTTCAAACATTTCTGGTATATGAATAACATGATGTTTTTCAATGGCAAAAATCAATGAATATTGTAAATGCACAAACAGTAATTTCTCCGCATTGCAAGGTGCAATTCTGAAATTTTTTGCTTTTTCCTGCTCCTCTTAGCATGATAAAGAAGATTCAAAGAGAGTGAGATGCCAGCTCCTTTCGTTCAGTCAGTAGCTTCAATCATTTCTGGACGTTTTTCAAAGGCAAAAATCATTGAATATTGTAAATGCACAAACAGTAATTTCTCCGCATTGCAAGGTGCAATTCTGAAATTTTTTACTTTTTCCTGCTCCTCTTAGCATGATAAAGAAGATTCAAAGAGAGTGAGATGCCAGCTCCTTTCATTCAGTCAGTAGCTTCAATCATTTCTGGTATATGAATAACATGATGTTTTTCAATGGCAAAAATCAATGAATATTGTAAATGCACAAACAGTAATTTCTCTGCATTGCAAGGTGCAATTCTGAAGTTTTTTGCTTTTTCCTGCTCCTCTTAGCATGATAAAGAAGATTCACAGAGAGTGAGATGCCAGCTCCTTTCATTCAGTCAGTAGCTTCAATCATTTCTGGACGTTTTTCAATGGCAAAAATCATTGAATATTGTAAATGCACAAACAGTAATTTCTCCGCATTGCAAGGTGCAATTCTGAAATTTTTTACTTTTTCCTGCTCCTCTTAGCATGATAAAGAAGATTCAAAGAGAGTGAGATGCCAGCTCCTTTCATTCAGTCAGTAGCTTCAATCATTTCTGGTATATGAATAACATGATGTTTTTCAATGGCAAAAATCAATGAATATTGTAAATGCACAAACAGTAATTTCTCCGCATTGCAAGGTGCAATTCTGAAATTTTTTGCTTTTTCCTGCTCCTCTTAGCATAATAAAGAAGATTCAAAGAAAGTGAGATGCCAGCTCCTTTCATTCAGTCAGTAGCTTCAATCATTTCTTGACGTTTTTCAATGGCAAACATCAATGAATATTGTAAATGCACAAACAGTAATTTCTTCGCATTGCAAGGTGCAATTCTGAAATTTTTTGCTTTTTCCTGCTCCTCTTAGCATGATAAACAAGATTCAAAGAGAGTGAGATGCCAGCTCCTTTCATTCAGTCAGTAGCTTCAATCATTTCTGGACGTTTTTCAATGGCAAAAATCAATGAATATTGTAAATGCACAAACAGTAATTTCTCCGCATTGCAAGGTGCAATTCTGAAATTTTTTACTTTTTCCTGCTCCTCTTAGCATGATAAAGAAGATTCAAAGAGAGTGAGATGCCAGCTCCTTTCATTCAGTCAGTAGCTTCAAACATTCCTGGTATATGAATAACATAATGTTTTTCAATGGCAAAAATCAATGAATATTGTAAATGCACAAACAGTAATTTCTCCGCATTGCAAGGTGCAATTCTGAAATTTTTTGCTTTTTCCTGCTCCTCTTAGCATGATAAAGAAGATTCAAAGAGAGTGAGATGCCAGCTCCTTTCATTCAGTCAGTAGCTTCAATCATTTCTGGACGTTTTTCAATTGCAAAAATCAATGAATATTGTAAATGCACAAACAGTAATTTCTCCGCATTGCAAGGTGCAATTCTGAAATTTTTTGCTTTTTCCTGCTCCTCTTAGCATGATAAAGAAGATTCAAAGAGAGTGAGATGCCAGCTCCTTTCATTCAGTCAGTAGCTTCAAACATTTCTGGTATATGAATAACATGATGTTTTTCAATGGCAAAAATCAATGAATATTGTAAATGCACAAACAGTAATTTCTCCGCATTGCAAGGTGCAATTCTGAAATTTTTTGCTTTTTCCTGCTCCTCTTAGCATGATAAAGAAGATTCAAAGAGAGTGAGATGCCAGCTCCTTTCATTCAGTCAGTAGCATCAATCATTTCTGGTATATGAATAACATGATGTTTTTCAATGGCAAAAATCAATGAATATTGTAAATGCACAAACAGTAATTTCTCCGCATTGCAAGGTGCAATTCTGAAATTTTTTGCTTTTTCCTGCTCCTCTTAGCATGATAAAGAAGATTCAAAGAGAGTGAGATGCAAGCTCCTTTCGTTCAGTCAGTAGCTTCAATCATTTCTGGACGTTTTTCAAAGGCAAAAATCATTGAATATTGTAAATGCACAAACAGTAATTTCTCCGCATTGCAAGGTGCAATTCTGAAATTTTTTACTTTTTCCTGCTCCTCTTAGCATGATAAAGAAGATTCAAAGAGAGTGAGATGCCAGCTCCTTTCATTCAGTCAGTAGCTTCAATCATTTCTGGTATATGAATAACATGATGTTTTTCAATGGCAAAAATCAATGAATATTGTAAATGCACAAACATTAATTTCTCCGCATTGCAAGGTGCAATTCTGAAATTTTTTGCTTTTTCCTGCTCCTCTTAGCATGATAAAGAAGATTCAAAGAGAGTGAGATGCCAGCTCCTTTCATTCAGTCAGTAGCTTCAATCATTTCTGGACGTTTTTCAATGGCAAAAATCATTGAATATTGTAAATGCACAAACAGTAATTTCTCCGCATTGCAAGGTGCAATTCTGAATTTTTTTACTTTTTCCTGCTCCTCTTAGCATGATAAAGAAGATTCAAAGAGAGTGAGATGCCAGCTCCTTTCATTCAGTCAGTAGCTTCAATCATTTCTGGTATATGAATAACATGATGTTTTTCAATGGCAAAAATCAATGAATATTGTAAATGCACAAACAGTAATTTCTCCGCATTGCAAGGTGCAATTCTGAAATTTTTTGTTTTTCCTGCTCCTCTTAGCATGATAAAGAAGATTCAAAGAGAGTGAGATGCCAGCTCCTTTCATTCAGTCAGTAGCTTCAATCATTTCTGGACGTTTTTCAATGGCAAAAATCAATGAATATTGTAAATGCACAAACAGTAATTTCTCCGCATTGCAAGGTGCAATTCTGAAATTTTTTGCTTTTTCCTGCTCCTCTTAGCATGATAAAGAAGATTCAAAGAGAGTGAGATGCCAGCTCCTTTCATTCAGTCAGTAGCTTCAAACATTCCTGGTATATGAATAACATGATGTTTTTCAATGGCAAAAATCAATGAATATTGTAAATGCACAAACAGTAATTTCTCCGCATTGCAAGGTGCAATTCTGAAATTTTTTGCTTTTTCCTGCTCCTCTTAGCATGATAAAGAAGATTCAAAGAGAGTGAGATGCCAGCTCCTTTCATTCAGTCAGTAGCTTCAATCATTTCTGGACGTTTTTCAATTGCAAAAATCAATGAATATTGTAAATGCACAAACAGTAATTTCTCCGCGTTGCAAGGTGCAACTCTGAAATTTTTTGCTTTTTCCTGCTCCTCTTAGCATGATAAAGAAGATTCAAAGAGAGTGAGATGCCAGCTCCTTTCATTCAGTCAGTAGCTTCAATCATTTCTGGTATATGAAAAACATGTTTTTCAATGGCAAAAATCAATGAATATTGTAAATGCACAAACAGTAATATCTCCACATTGCAAGGTGCAATTCTGAAATTTTTTGCTTTTTCCTGCTTATCCTAGCATGATAAAGAAGATTCAAAGAGAGTGAGATGCCAGCTCCTTTCATTCAGTCAGTAGCTTCAAACATTTCTGGTATATGAAAAACATGTTTTTCAATGGCAAAAATCAATGAATATTGTAAATGCACAAACAGTAATATCTCCACATTGCAGGGTGCAATTCTGAAATTTTTTTGCTTTTTCCTGCTAATCCTAGCATGATAAAGAAGATTCAAAGAGAGTGAGATGCCAGCTCCTTTCATTCAGTCAGTAGCTTCAAACATTTCTGGACGTTTTTCAATGGCAAAATCAATGAATATTGTAAATGCACAAACAGTAATATCTCCACATTGCAAGGTGCAATTCTGAAATTTTTTGCTTTTTCCTGTTAATCCTAGCATGATAAAGAAGATTCAAAGACAGTGAGATGCCAGCTCCTTTCATTCAGTCAGTAGCTTCAAACATTTCTGGTATATGAAAAACATGTTTTTCAATGGCAAAAATCAATGAATATTGTAAATGCACAAACAGTAATATCTCCACATTGCAAGGTGCAATTCTGAAATTTTTTGCTTTTTCCTGCTAATCCTAGCATGATAAAGAAGATTCAAAGAGAGTGAGATGCCAGCTCCTTTCATTCCGTCAGTAGCTTCAAACATTTCTGGTATATGAAAAACATGTTTTTCAATGGCAAAAATCAATGAATATTGTAAATGCACAAACAGTAATATCTCCACATTGCAAGGTGCAATTCTGAAATTTTTTGCTTTTTCCTGCTTATCCTAGCATGATAAAGAAGATTCAAAGAGAGTGAGATGCCAGCTCCTTTCATTCAGTCAGTAGCTTCAAACATTTCTGGACGTTTTTCAATGGCAAAATCAATGAATATTGTAAATGCACAAACAGTAATATCTCCACATTGCAAGGTGCAATTCTGAAATTTTTTGCTTTTTCCTGTTAATCCTAGCATGATAAAGAAGATTCAAAGACAGTGAGATGCCAGCTCCTTTCATTCAGTCAGTAGCTTCAAACATTTCTGGTATATGAAAAACATGTTTTTCAATGGCAAAAATCAATGAATATTGTAAATGCACAAACAGTAATATCTCCACATTGCAAGGTGCAATTCTGAAATTTTTTGCTTTTTCCTGCTAATCCTAGCATGATAAAGAAGATTCAAAGAGAGTGAGATGCCAGCTCCTTTCATTCCGTCAGTAGCTTCAAACATTTCTGGTATATGAAAAACATGTTTTTCAATGGCAAAAATCAATGAATATTGTAAATGCACAAACAGTAATATCTCCACATTGCAAGGTGCAATTCTGAAATTTTTTGCTTTTTCCTGCTAATCCTAGCATGATAAAGAAGATTCAAAGAGAGTGAGATGCCAGCTCCTTTCATTCAGTCAGTAGCTTCAAACATTTCTGGACGTTTTTCAATGGCAAAATCAATGAATATTGTAAATGCACAAACAGTAATATCTCCACATTGCAAGGTGCAATTCTGAAATTTTTTGCTTTTTCCTGCTAATCCTAGCATGATAAAGAAGATTCAAAGAGAGTGAGATGCCAGCTAATTTCATTCAGTCAGTAGCTTCAAACATTTCTGGACGTTTTTCAATGGCAAAAATCAATGAATATTGTAAATGCACAAACAGTAATATCTCCACATTGCAAGGTGCAATTCTGAAATTTTTGCTTTTTCCTGCTAATCCTAGCATGATAAAGAAGATTCAAAGAGAGTGAGATGCCAGCTCCTTTCATTCAGTCAGTAGCTTCAAACATTTCTTGTATATGAAAAACATGTTTTTCAATGGCAAAAATCAATGAATATTGTAAATGCACAAACAGTAATATCTCCACATTGCAAGGTGCAATTCTGAAATTTTTTGCTTTTTCCTGCTAATCCTAGCATGATAAAGAAGATTCAAAGAGAGTGAGATACCAGCTCCTTTCATTCAGTCAGTAGCTTCAAACATTTCTGGACGTTTTTCAATGGCAAAAATCAATGAATATGGTAAATGCACAAACAGTAATATCTCCACATTGCAAGGTGCAATTCTGAAATTTTTTGCTTTTTCCTGTTAATCCTAGCATGATAAAGAAGATTCAAAGAGAGTGAGATGCCAGCTCCTTTCATTCAAGTCAGTAGCTTCAAACATTTCTGGTATATGAAAAACATGTTTTTCAATGGCAAAAATCAATGAATATTGTAAATGCACAAACAGTAATATCTCCACATTGCAAGGTGCAATTCTGAAATTTTTTGCTTTTTCCTGCTTATCCTAGCATGATAAAGAAGATTCAAAGAGAGTGAGATGCCAGCTCCTTTCATTCAGTCAGTAGCTTCAATCATTTCTGGTATATGAATAACATGATGTTTTTCAATGGCAAAAATCAATGAATATTGTAAATGCACAAACAGTAATTTCTCCGCATTGCAAGGTGCAATTCTGAAATTTTTTGCTTTTTCCTGCTCCTCTTAGCATGATAAAGAAGATTCAAAGAGAGTGAGATGCCAGCTCCTTTCATTCAGTCAGTAGCTTCAATCATTTCTGGACGTTTTTCAATGGCAAAAATCATTGAATATTGTAAATGCACAAACAGTAATTTCTCCGCATTGCAAGGTGCAATTCTGAATTTTTTTACTTTTTCCTGCTCCTCTTAGCATGATAAAGAAGATTCAAAGAGAGTGAGATGCCAGCTCCTTTCATTCAGTCAGTAGCTTCAATCATTTCTGGTATATGAATAACATGATGTTTTTCAATGGCAAAAATCAATGAATATTGTAAATGCACAAACAGTAATTTCTCCGCATTGCAAGGTGCAATTCTGAAATTTTTTGCTTTTTCCTGCTCCTCTTAGCATGATAAAGAAGATTCAAAGAGAGTGAGATGCCAGCTCCTTTCATTCAGTCAGTAGCTTCAATCATTTCTGGACGTTTTTCAATGGCAAAAATCAATGAATATTGTAAATGCACAAACAGTAATTTCTCCGCATTGCAAGGTGCAATTCTGAAATTTTTTGCTTTTTCCTGCTCCTCTTAGCATGATAAACAAGATTAAAAGAGAGTGAGATGCCAGCTCCTTTCATTCAGTCAGTAGCTTCAATCATTTCTGGACGTTTTTCAATGGCAAAAATCAATGAATATTGTAAATGCACAAACAGTAATTTCTCCGCATTGCAAGGTGCAATTCTGAAATTTTTTGCTTTTTCCTGCTCCTCTTAGCATGATAAAGAAGATTCAAAGAGAGTGAGATGCCAGCTCCTTTCATTCAGTCAGTAGCTTCAAACATTCCTGGTATATGAATAACATGATGTTTTTCAATGGCAAAAATCAATGAATATTGTAAATGCACAAACAGTAATATCTCCACATTGCAAGGTGCAATTCTGAAATTTTTTGCTTTTTCCTGCTTATCCTAGCATGATAAAGAAGATTCAAAGAGAGTGAGATGCCAGCTCCTTTCATTCAGTCAGTAGCTTCAAACATTTCTGGACGTTTTTCAATGGCAAAATCAATGAATATTGTAAATGCACAAACAGTAATATCTCCACATTGCAAGGTGCAATTCTGAAATTTTTTGCTTTTTCCTGTTAATCCTAGCATGATAAAGAAGATTCAAAGACAGTGAGATGCCAGCTCCTTTCATTCAGTCAGTAGCTTCAAACATTTCTGGTATATGAAAAACATGTTTTTCAATGGCAAAAATCAATGAATATTGTAAATGCACAAACAGTAATATCTCCACATTGCAAGGTGCAATTCTGAAATTTTTTGCTTTTTCCTGCTTATCCTAGCATGATAAAGAAGATTCAAAGAGAGTGAGATGCCAGCTCCTTTCATTCAGTCAGTAGCTTCAAACATTTCTGGACGTTTTTCAATGGCAAAATCAATGAATATTGTAAATGCACAAACAGTAATATCTCCACATTGCAAGGTGCAATTCTGAAATTTTTTGCTTTTTCCTGTTAATCCTAGCATGATAAAGAAGATTCAAAGACAGTGAGATGCCAGCTCCTTTCATTCAGTCAGTAGCTTCAAACATTTCTGGTATATGAAAAACATGTTTTTCAATGGCAAAAATCAATGAATATTGTAAATGCACAAACAGTAATATCTCCACATTGCAAGGTGCAATTCTGAAATTTTTTGCTTTTTCCTGCTAATCCTAGCATGATAAAGAAGATTCAAAGAGAGTGAGATGCCAGCTCCTTTCATTCCGTCAGTAGCTTCAAACATTTCTGGTATATGAAAAACATGTTTTTCAATGGCAAAAATCAATGAATATTGTAAATGCACAAACAGTAATATCTCCACATTGCAAGGTGCAATTCTGAAATTTTTTGCTTTTTCCTGCTAATCCTAGCATGATAAAGAAGATTCAAAGAGAGTGAGATGCCAGCTCCTTTCATTCAGTCAGTAGCTTCAAACATTTCTGGACGTTTTTCAATGGCAAAATCAATGAATATTGTAAATGCACAAACAGTAATATCTCCACATTGCAAGGTGCAATTCTGAAATTTTTTGCTTTTTCCTGCTAATCCTAGCATGATAAAGAAGATTCAAAGAGAGTGAGATGCCAGCTAATTTCATTCAGTCAGTAGCTTCAAACATTTCTGGACGTTTTTCAATGGCAAAAATCAATGAATATTGTAAATGCACAAACAGTAATATCTCCACATTGCAAGGTGCAATTCTGAAATTTTTGCTTTTTCCTGCTAATCCTAGCATGATAAAGAAGATTCAAAGAGAGTGAGATGCCAGCTCCTTTCATTCAGTCAGTAGCTTCAAACATTTCTTGTATATGAAAAACATGTTTTTCAATGGCAAAAATCAATGAATATTGTAAATGCACAAACAGTAATATCTCCACATTGCAAGGTGCAATTCTGAAATTTTTTGCTTTTTCCTGCTAATCCTAGCATGATAAAGAAGATTCAAAGAGAGTGAGATACCAGCTCCTTTCATTCAGTCAGTAGCTTCAAACATTTCTGGACGTTTTTCAATGGCAAAAATCAATGAATATTGTAAATGCACAAACAGTAATATCTCCACATTGCAAGGTGCAATTCTGAAATTTTTTGCTTTTTCCTGTTAATCCTAGCATGATAAAGAAGATTCAAAGAGAGTGAGATGCCAGCTCCTTTCATTCAAGTCAGTAGCTTCAAACATTTCTGGTATATGAAAAACATGTTTTTCAATGGCAAAAATCAATGAATATTGTAAATGCACAAACAGTAATATCTCCACATTGCAAGGTGCAATTCTGAAATTTTTTGCTTTTTCCTGCTTATCCTAGCATGATAAAGAAGATTCAAAGAGAGTGAGATGCCAGCTCCTTTCATTCAGTCAGTAGCTTCAATCATTTCTGGTATATGAATAACATGATGTTTTTCAATGGCAAAAATCAATGAATATTGTAAATGCACAAACAGTAATTTCTCCGCATTGCAAGGTGCAATTCTGAAATTTTTTGCTTTTTCCTGCTCCTCTTAGCATGATAAAGAAGATTCAAAGAGAGTGAGATGCCAGCTCCTTTCATTCAGTCAGTAGCTTCAATCATTTCTGGACGTTTTTCAATGGCAAAAATCATTGAATATTGTAAATGCACAAACAGTAATTTCTCCGCATTGCAAGGTGCAATTCTGAATTTTTTTACTTTTTCCTGCTCCTCTTAGCATGATAAAGAAGATTCAAAGAGAGTGAGATGCCAGCTCCTTTCATTCAGTCAGTAGCTTCAATCATTTCTGGTATATGAATAACATGATGTTTTTCAATGGCAAAAATCAATGAATATTGTAAATGCACAAACAGTAATTTCTCCGCATTGCAAGGTGCAATTCTGAAATTTTTTGCTTTTTCCTGCTCCTCTTAGCATGATAAAGAAGATTCAAAGAGAGTGAGATGCCAGCTCCTTTCATTCAGTCAGTAGCTTCAATCATTTCTGGACGTTTTTCAATGGCAAAAATCAATGAATATTGTAAATGCACAAACAGTAATTTCTCCGCATTGCAAGGTGCAATTCTGAAATTTTTTGCTTTTTCCTGCTCCTCTTAGCATGATAAACAAGATTAAAAGAGAGTGAGATGCCAGCTCCTTTCATTCAGTCAGTAGCTTCAATCATTTCTGGACGTTTTTCAATGGCAAAAATCAATGAATATTGTAAATGCACAAACAGTAATTTCTCCGCATTGCAAGGTGCAATTCTGAAATTTTTTGCTTTTTCCTGCTCCTCTTAGCATGATAAAGAAGATTCAAAGAGAGTGAGATGCCAGCTCCTTTCATTCAGTCAGTAGCTTCAAACATTCCTGGTATATGAATAACATGATGTTTTTCAATGGCAAAAATCAATGAATATTGTAAATGCACAAACAGTAATTTCTCCGCATTGCAAGGTGCAATTCTGAAATTTTTTGCTTTTTCCTGCTCCTCTTAGCATGATAAAGAAGATTCAAAGAGAGTGAGATGCCAGCTCCTTTCATTCAGTCAGTAGCTTCAATCATTTCTGGACGTTTTTCAATTGCAAAAATCAATGAATATTGTAAATGCACAAACAGTAATTTCTCCGCATTGCAAGGTGCAACTCTGAAATTTTTTGCTTTTTCCTGCTCCTCTTAGCATGATAAAGAAGATTCAAAGAGAGTGAGATGCCAGCTCCTTTCATTCAGTCAGTAGCTTCAATCATTTCTGGTATATGAAAAACATGTTTTTCAATGGCAAAAATCAATGAATATTGTAAATGCACAAACAGTAATATCTCCACATTGCAAGGTGCAATTCTGAAATTTTTTGCTTTTTCCTGCTTATCCTAGCATGATAAAGAAGATTCAAAGAGAGTGAGATGCCAGCTCCTTTCATTCAGTCAGTAGCTTCAAACATTTCTGGTATATGAAAAACATGTTTTTCAATGGCAAAAATCAATGAATATTGTAAATGCACAAACAGTAATATCTCCACATTGCAGGGTGCAATTCTGAAATTTTTTTGCTTTTTCCTGCTAATCCTAGCATGATAAAGAAGATTCAAAGAGAGTGAGATGCCAGCTCCTTTCATTCAGTCAGTAGCTTCAAACATTTCTGGACGTTTTTCAATGGCAAAATCAATGAATATTGTAAATGCACAAACAGTAATATCTCCACATTGCAAGGTGCAATTCTGAAATTTTTTACTTTTTCCTGTTAATCCTAGCATGATAAAGATGATTCAAAGACAGTGAGATGCCAGCTCCTTTCATTCAGTCAGTAGCTTCAAACATTTCTGGTATATGAAAAACATGTTTTTCAATGGCAAAAATCAATGAATATTGTAAATGCACAAACAGTAATATCTCCACATTGCAAGGTGCAATTCTGAAATTTTTTGCTTTTTCCTGCTAATCCTAGCATGATAAAGAAGATTCAAAGAGAGTGAGATGCCAGCTCCTTTCATTCCGTCAGTAGCTTCAAACATTTCTGGTATATGAAAAACATGTTTTTCAATGGCAAAAATCAATGAATATTGTAAATGCACAAACAGTAATATCTCCACATTGCAAGGTGCAATTCTGAAATTTTTTGCTTTTTCCTGCTTATCCTAGCATGATAAAGAAGATTCAAAGAGAGTGAGATGCCAGCTCCTTTCATTCAGTCAGTAGCTTCAAACATTTCTGGACGTTTTTCAATGGCAAAATCAATGAATATTGTAAATGCACAAACAGTAATATCTCCACATTGCAAGGTGCAATTCTGAAATTTTTTGCTTTTTCCTGTTAATCCTAGCATGATAAAGAAGATTCAAAGACAGTGAGATGCCAGCTCCTTTCATTCAGTCAGTAGCTTCAAACATTTCTGGTATATGAAAAACATGTTTTTCAATGGCAAAAATCAATGAATATTGTAAATGCACAAACAGTAATATCTCCACATTGCAAGGTGCAATTCTGAAATTTTTTGCTTTTTCCTGCTAATCCTAGCATGATAAAGAAGATTCAAAGAGAGTGAGATGCCAGCTCCTTTCATTCCGTCAGTAGCTTCAAACATTTCTGGTATATGAAAAACATGTTTTTCAATGGCAAAAATCAATGAATATTGTAAATGCACAAACAGTAATATCTCCACATTGCAAGGTGCAATTCTGAAATTTTTTGCTTTTTCCTGCTAATCCTAGCATGATAAAGAAGATTCAAAGAGAGTGAGATGCCAGCTCCTTTCATTCAGTCAGTAGCTTCAAACATTTCTGGACGTTTTTCAATGGCAAAATCAATGAATATTGTAAATGCACAAACAGTAATATCTCCACATTGCAAGGTGCAATTCTGAAATTTTTTGCTTTTTCCTGCTAATCCTAGCATGATAAAGAAGATTCAAAGAGAGTGAGATGCCAGCTAATTTCATTCAGTCAGTAGCTTCAAACATTTCTTGTATATGAAAAACATGTTTTTCAATGGCAAAAATCAATGAATATTGTAAATGCACAAACAGTAATATCTCCACATTGCAAGGTGCAATTCTGAAATTTTTTGCTTTTTCCTGCTAATCCTAGCATGATAAAGAAGATTCAAAGAGAGTGAGATACCAGCTCCTTTCATTCAGTCAGTAGCTTCAAACATTTCTGGACGTTTTTCAATGGCAAAAATCAATGAATATTGTAAATGCACAAACAGTAATATCTCCACATTGCAAGGTGCAATTCTGAAATTTTTTGCTTTTTCCTGTTAATCCTAGCATGATAAAGAAGATTCAAAGAGAGTGAGATGCCAGCTCCTTTCATTCAAGTCAGTAGCTTCAAACATTTCTGGTATATGAAAAACATGTTTTTCAATGGCAAAAATCAATGAATATTGTAAATGCACAAACAGTAATATCTCCACATTGCAAGGTGCAATTCTGAAATTTTTTGCTTTTTCCTGCTTATCCTAGCATGATAAAGAAGATTCAAAGAGAGTGAGATGCCAGCTCCTTTCATTCAGTCAGTAGCTTCAAACATTTCTGGTATATGAAAAACATGTTTTTCAATGGCAAAAATCAATGAATATTGTAAATGCACAAACAGTAATATCTCCACATTGCAAGGTGCAATTCTGAAATTTTTTGCTTTTTCCTGCTAATCCTAGCATGATAAAGAAGATTCAAAGAGAGTGAGATGCCAGCTCCTTTCATTCCGTCAGTAGCTTCAAACATTTCTGGTATATGAAAAACATGTTTTTCAATGGCAAAAATCAATGAATATTGTAAATGCACAAACAGTAATATCTCCACATTGCAAGGTGCAATTCTGAAATTTTTTGCTTTTTCCTGCTAATCCTAGCATGATAAAGAAGATTCAAAGAGAGTGAGATGCCAGCTCCTTTCATTCAGTCAGTAGCTTCAAACATTTCTGGACGTTTTTCAATGGCAAAAATCAATGAATATTGTAAATGCACAAACAGTAATATCTCCACATTGCAAGGTGCAATTCTGAAATTTTTTGCTTTTTCCTGCTAATCCTAGCATGATAAAGAAGATTCAAAGAGAGTGAGATGCCAGCTCCTTTCATTCAGTCAGTAGCTTCAAACATTTCTTGTATATGAAAAACATGTTTTTCAATGGCAAAAATCAATGAATATTGTAAATGCACAAACAGCAATATCTCCACATTGCAAGGTGCAATTCTGAAATTTTTTGCTTTTTCCTGCTAATCCTAGCATGATAAAGAAGATTCAAAGAGAGTGAGATGCCAGCTCCTTTCATTCAGTCAGTAGCTTCAAACATTTCTGGACGTTTTTCAATGGCAAAAATCAATGAATATTGTAAATGCACAAACAGTAATATCTCCACATTGCAAGGTGCAATTCTGAAATTTTTTGCTTTTTCCTGTTAATCCTAGCATGATAAAGAAGATTCAAAGAGAGTGAGATGCCAGCTCCTTTCATTCAGTCAGTAGCTTCAAACATTTCTGGTATATGAAAAACATGTTTTTCAATGGCAAAAATCAATGAATATTGTAAATGCACAAACAGTAATATCTCCACATTGCAAGGTGCAATTCTGAAATTTTTTGCTTTTTCCTGCTAATCCTAGCATGATAAAGAAGATTCAAAGAGAGTGAGATGCCAGCTCCTTTCATTCAGTCAGTAGCTTCAAACATTTCTGGTATATGAAAAACATGTTTTTCAATGGCAAAAATCAATGAATATTGTAAATGCACAAACAGTAATATCTCCACATTGCAAGGTGCAATTCTGAAATTTTTTGCTTTTTCCTGCTAATCCAAGCATGATAAAGAAGATTCAAAGAGAGTGAGATGCCAGCTCCTTTCATTCAGTCAGCAGCTTCAAACATTTCTGGTATATGAATAACATGATGTTTTTCAATGGCAAAAATCAATGAATATTGTAAATGCACAAACAGTAATTTCTCCGCATTGCAAGGTGCAATTCTGAAATTTTTTGCTTTTTCCTGCTCCTCTTAGCATGATAAAGAAGATTCAAAGAGAGTGAGATGCCAGCTCCTTTCATTCAGTCAGTAGCTTCAAACATTTCTGGTATATGAATAACATGATGTTTTTCAATGGCAAAAATCAATGAATATTGTAAATGCACAAACAGTAATTTCTCCGCATTGCAAGGTGCAATTCTGAAATTTTTTGCTTTTTCCTGCTCCTCTTAGCATGATAAAGACGATTCAAAGAGAGTGAGATGCCAGCTCCTTTCATTCAGTCAGTAGCTTCAATCATTTCTGGACGTTTTTCAATGGCAAAAATCAATGAATATTGTAAATGCACAAACAGTAATTTCTCCGCATTGCAAGGTGCAATTCTGAAATTTTTTGCTTTTTCCTGCTCCTCTTAGCATGATAAAGAAAATTCAGAGTGAGATGCCAGCTGCTTTCATTCAGTCAGTAGCTTCAATCATTTCTGGACGTTTTTCAATGGCAAAAATCAATGAATATTGTAAATGCACAAACAGTAATTTCTCCGCATTGCAAGGTGCAATTCTGAAATTTTTTGCTTTTTCCTGCTCCTCTTAGCATGATAAAGAAGATTCAAAGAGAGTGAGATGCCAGCTCCTTTCATTCAGTCAGTAGCTTCAAACATTTCTGGTATATGAATAACATGATGTTTTTCAATGGCAAAAATCAATGAATATTGTAAATGCACAAACAGTAATTTCTCCGCATTGCAAGGTGCAATTCTGAAATTTTTTGCTTTTTCCTGCTCCTCTTAGCATGATAAAGAAGATTCAAAGAGAGTGAGATGCCAGCTCCTTTCGTTCAGTCAGTAGCTTCAATCATTTCTGGACGTTTTTCAAAGGCAAAAATCATTGAATATTGTAAATGCACAAACAGTAATTTCTCCGCATTGCAAGGTGCAATTCTGAAATTTTTTACTTTTTCCTGCTCCTCTTAGCATGATAAAGAAGATTCAAAGAGAGTGAGATGCCAGCTCCTTTCATTCAGTCAGTAGCTTCAATCATTTCTGGTATATGAATAACATGATGTTTTTCAATGGCAAAAATCAATGAATATTGTAAATGCACAAACAGTAATTTCTCTGCATTGCAAGGTGCAATTCTGAAGTTTTTTGCTTTTTCCTGCTCCTCTTAGCATGATAAAGAAGATTCACAGAGAGTGAGATGCCAGCTCCTTTCATTCAGTCAGTAGCTTCAATCATTTCTGGACGTTTTTCAATGGCAAAAATCATTGAATATTGTAAATGCACAAACAGTAATTTCTCCGCATTGCAAGGTGCAATTCTGAAATTTTTTACTTTTTCCTGCTCCTCTTAGCATGATAAAGAAGATTCAAAGAGAGTGAGATGCCAGCTCCTTTCATTCAGTCAGTAGCTTCAATCATTTCTGGTATATGAATAACATGATGTTTTTCAATGGCAAAAATCAATGAATATTGTAAATGCACAAACAGTAATTTCTCCGCATTGCAAGGTGCAATTCTGAAATTTTTTGCTTTTTCCTGCTCCTCTTAGCATAATAAAGAAGATTCAAAGAAAGTGAGATGCCAGCTCCTTTCATTCAGTCAGTAGCTTCAATCATTTCTGGACGTTTTTCAATGGCAAACATCAATGAATATTGTAAATGCACAAACAGTAATTTCTTCGCATTGCAAGGTGCAATTCTGAAATTTTTTGCTTTTTCCTGCTCCTCTTAGCATGATAAACAAGATTCAAAGAGAGTGAGATGCCAGCTCCTTTCATTCAGTCAGTAGCTTCAATCATTTCTGGACGTTTTTCAATGGCAAAAATCAATGAATATTGTAAATGCACAAACAGTAATTTCTCCGCATTGCAAGGTGCAATTCTGAAATTTTTTACTTTTTCCTGCTCCTCTTAGCATGATAAAGAAGATTCAAAGAGAGTGAGATGCCAGCTCCTTTCATTCAGTCAGTAGCTTCAAACATTCCTGGTATATGAATAACATAATGTTTTTCAATGGCAAAAATCAATGAATATTGTAAATGCACAAACAGTAATTTCTCCGCATTGCAAGGTGCAATTCTGAAATTTTTTGCTTTTTCCTGCTCCTCTTAGCATGATAAAGAAGATTCAAAGAGAGTGAGATGCCAGCTCCTTTCATTCAGTCAGTAGCTTCAATCATTTCTGGACGTTTTTCAATTGCAAAAATCAATGAATATTGTAAATGCACAAACAGTAATTTCTCCGCATTGCAAGGTGCAATTCTGAAATTTTTTGCTTTTTCCTGCTCCTCTTAGCATGATAAAGAAGATTCAAAGAGAGTGAGATGCCAGCTCCTTTCATTCAGTCAGTAGCTTCAAACATTTCTGGTATATGAATAACATGATGTTTTTCAATGGCAAAAATCAATGAATATTGTAAATGCACAAACAGTAATTTCTCCGCATTGCAAGGTGCAATTCTGAAATTTTTTGCTTTTTCCTGCTCCTCTTAGCATGATAAAGAAGATTCAAAGAGAGTGAGATGCCAGCTCCTTTCATTCAGTCAGTAGCTTCAATCATTTCTGGTATATGAATAACATGATGTTTTTCAATGGCAAAAATCAATGAATATTGTAAATGCACAAACAGTAATTTCTCCGCATTGCAAGGTGCAATTCTGAAATTTTTTGCTTTTTCCTGCTCCTCTTAGCATGATAAAGAAGATTCAAAGAGAGTGAGATGCCAGCTCCTTTCATTCAGTCAGTAGCTTCAATCATTTCTGGACGTTTTTCAATGGCAAAAATCATTGAATATTGTAAATGCACAAACAGTAATTTCTCCGCATTGCAAGGTGCAATTCTGAATTTTTTTACTTTTTCCTGCTCCTCTTAGCATGATAAAGAAGATTCAAAGAGAGTGAGATGCCAGCTCCTTTCATTCAGTCAGTAGCTTCAATCATTTCTGGTATATGAATAACATGATGTTTTTCAATGGCAAAAATCAATGAATATTGTAAATGCACAAACAGTAATTTCTCCGCATTGCAAGGTGCAATTCTGAAATTTTTTGCTTTTTCCTGCTCCTCTTAGCATGATAAAGAAGATTCAAAGAGAGTGAGATGCCAGCTCCTTTCATTCAGTCAGTAGCTTCAATCATTTCTGGACGTTTTTCAATGGCAAAAATCAATGAATATTGTAAATGCACAAACAGTAATTTCTCCGCATTGCAAGGTGCAATTCTGAAATTTTTTGCTTTTTCCTGCTCCTCTTAGCATGATAAACAAGATTAAAAGAGAGTGAGATGCCAGCTCCTTTCATTCAGTCAGTAGCTTCAATCATTTCTGGACGTTTTTCAATGGCAAAAATCAATGAATATTGTAAATGCACAAACAGTAATTTCTCCGCATTGCAAGGTGCAATTCTGAAATTTTTTGCTTTTTCCTGCTCCTCTTAGCATGATAAAGAAGATTCAAAGAGAGTGAGATGCCAGCTCCTTTCATTCAGTCAGTAGCTTCAAACATTCCTGGTATATGAATAACATGATGTTTTTCAATGGCAAAAATCAATGAATATTGTAAATGCACAAACAGTAATTTCTCCGCATTGCAAGGTGCAATTCTGAAATTTTTTGCTTTTTCCTGCTCCTCTTAGCATGATAAAGAAGATTCAAAGAGAGTGAGATGCCAGCTCCTTTCATTCAGTCAGTAGCTTCAATCATTTCTGGACGTTTTTCAATTGCAAAAATCAATGAATATTGTAAATGCACAAACAGTAATTTCTCCGCATTGCAAGGTGCAACTCTGAAATTTTTTGCTTTTTCCTGCTCCTCTTAGCATGATAAAGAAGATTCAAAGAGAGTGAGATGCCAGCTCCTTTCATTCAGTCAGTAGCTTCAATCATTTCTGGTATATGAAAAACATGTTTTTCAATGGCAAAAATCAATGAATATTGTAAATGCACAAACAGTAATATCTCCACATTGCAAGGTGCAATTCTGAAATTTTTTGCTTTTTCCTGCTTATCCTAGCATGATAAAGAAGATTCAAAGAGAGTGAGATGCCAGCTCCTTTCATTCAGTCAGTAGCTTCAAACATTTCTGGTATATGAAAAACATGTTTTTCAATGGCAAAAATCAATGAATATTGTAAATGCACAAACAGTAATATCTCCACATTGCAGGGTGCAATTCTGAAATTTTTTTGCTTTTTCCTGCTAATCCTAGCATGATAAAGAAGATTCAAAGAGAGTGAGATGCCAGCTCCTTTCATTCAGTCAGTAGCTTCAAACATTTCTGGACGTTTTTCAATGGCAAAATCAATGAATATTGTAAATGCACAAACAGTAATATCTCCACATTGCAAGGTGCAATTCTGAAATTTTTTGCTTTTTCCTGTTAATCCTAGCATGATAAAGAAGATTCAAAGACAGTGAGATGCCAGCTCCTTTCATTCAGTCAGTAGCTTCAAACATTTCTGGTATATGAAAAACATGTTTTTCAATGGCAAAAATCAATGAATATTGTAAATGCACAAACAGTAATATCTCCACATTGCAAGGTGCAATTCTGAAATTTTTTGCTTTTTCCTGCTAATCCTAGCATGATAAAGAAGATTCAAAGAGAGTGAGATGCCAGCTCCTTTCATTCCGTCAGTAGCTTCAAACATTTCTGGTATATGAAAAACATGTTTTTCAATGGCAAAAATCAATGAATATTGTAAATGCACAAACAGTAATATCTCCACATTGCAGGGTGCAATTCTGAAATTTTTTTGCTTTTTCCTGCTAATCCTAGCATGATAAAGAATATTCAAAGAGAGTGAGATGCCAGCTCCTTTCATTCAGTCAGTAGCTTCACACATTTCTGGACGTTTTTCAATGGCAAAATCAATGAATATTGTAAATGCACAAACAGTAATATCTCCACATTGCAAGGTGCAATTCTGAAATTTTTTGCTTTTTCCTGCTAATCCTAGCATGATAAAGAAGATTCAAAGAGAGTGAGATGCCAGCTAATTTCATTCAGTCAGTAGCTTCAAACATTTCTGGACGTTTTTCAATGGCAAAAATCAATGAATATTGTAAATGCACAAACAGTAATATCTCCACATTGCAAGGTGCAATTCTGAAATTTTTGCTTTTTCCTGCTAATCCTAGCATGATAAAGAAGATTCAAAGAGAGTGAGATGCCAGCTCCTTTCATTCAGTCAGTAGCTTCAAACATTTCTTGTATATGAAAAACATGTTTTTCAATGGCAAAAATCAATGAATATTGTAAATGCACAAACAGTAATATCTCCACATTGCAAGGTGCAATTCTGAAATTTTTTGCTTTTTCCTGCTAATCCTAGCATGATAAAGAAGATTCAAAGAGAGTGAGATACCAGCTCCTTTCATTCAGTCAGTAGCTTCAAACATTTCTGGACGTTTTTCAATGGCAAAAATCAATGAATATTGTAAATGCACAAACAGTAATATCTCCACATTGCAAGGTGCAATTCTGAAATTTTTTGCTTTTTCCTGTTAATCCTAGCATGATAAAGAAGATTCAAAGAGAGTGAGATGCCAGCTCCTTTCATTCAAGTCAGTAGCTTCAAACATTTCTGGTATATGAAAAACATGTTTTTCAATGGCAAAAATCAATGAATATTGTAAATGCACAAACAGTAATATCTCCACATTGCAAGGTGCAATTCTGAAATTTTTTGCTTTTTCCTGCTTATCCTAGCATGATAAAGAAGATTCAAAGAGAGTGAGATGCCAGCTCCTTTCATTCAGTCAGTAGCTTCAAACATTTCTGGTATATGAAAAACATGTTTTTCAATGGCAAAAATCAATGAATATTGTAAATGCACAAACAGTAATATCTCCACATTGCAAGGTGCAATTCTGAAATTTTTTTGCTTTTTCCTGCTAATCCTAGCATGATAAAGAAGATTTAAAGAGAGTGAGATGCCAGCTCCTTTCATTCAGTCAGTAGCTTCAAACATTTCTGGACGTTTTTCAATGGCAAAAATCAATGAATATTGTAAATGCACAAACAGTAATATCTCCACATTGCAAGGTGCAATTCTGAAATTTTTGCTTTTTCCTGCTAATCCTAGCATGATAAAGAAGATTCAAAGAGAGTGAGATGCCAGCTCCTTTCATTCAGTCAGTAGCTTCAAACATTTCTTGTATATGAAAAACATGTTTTTCAATGGCAAAAATCAATGAATATTGTAAATGCACAAACAGTAATATCTCCACATTGCAAGGTGCAATTCTGAAATTTTTTGCTTTTTCCTGCTAATCCTAGCATGATAAAGAAGATTCAAAGAGAGTGAGATACCAGCTCCTTTCATTCAGTCAGTAGCTTCAAACATTTCTGGACGTTTTTCAATGGCAAAAATCAATGAATATTGTAAATGCACAAACAGTAATATCTCCACATTGCAAGGTGCAATTCTGAAATTTTTTGCTTTTTCCTGTTAATCCTAGCATGATAAAGAAGATTCAAAGAGAGTGAGATGCCAGCTCCTTTCATTCAAGTCAGTAGCTTCAAACATTTCTGGTATATGAAAAACATGTTTTTCAATGGCAAAAATCAATGAATATTGTAAATGCACAAACAGTAATATCTCCACATTGCAAGGTGCAATTCTGAATTTTTTTGCTTTTTCCTGCTTATCCTAGCATGATAAAGAAGATTCAAAGAGAGTGAGATGCCAGCTCCTTTCATTCAGTCAGTAGCTTCAAACATTTCTGGTATATGAAAAACATGTTTTTCAATGGCAAAAATCAATGAATATTGTAAATGCACAAACAGTAATATCTCCACATTGCAAGGTGCAATTCTGAAATTTTTTTGCTTTTTCCTGCTAATCCTAGCATGATAAAGAAGATTTAAAGAGAGTGAGATGCCAGCTCCTTTCATTCAGTCAGTAGCTTCAAACATTTCTGGACGTTTTTCAATGGCAAAATCAATGAATATTGTAAATGCACAAACAGTAATATCTCCACATTGCAAGGTGCAATTCTGAAATTTTTTGCTTTTTCCTGTTAATCCTAGCATGATAAAGAAGATTCAAAGACAGTGAGATGCCAGCTCCTTTCATTCAGTCAGTAGCTTCAAACATTTCTGGTATATGAAAAACATGTTTTTCAATGGCAAAAATCAATGAATATTGTAAATGCACAAACAGTAATATCTCCACATTGCAAGGTGCAATTCTGAAATTTTTTGCTTTTTCCTGCTAATCCTAGCATGATAAAGAAGATTCAAAGAGAGTGAGATGCCAGCTCCTTTCATTCCGTCAGTAGCTTCAAACATTTCTGGTATCTGAAAAACGTTTTTCAATGGCAAAAATCAATGAATATTGTAAATGCACAAACAGTAATATCTCCACATTGCAAGGTGCAATTCTGAAATTTTTTGCTTTTTCCTGCTAATCCTAGCATGATAAAGAAGATTCAAAGAGAGTGAGATGCCAGCTCCTTTCATTCAGTCAGTAGCTTCAAACATTTCTGGACGTTTTTCAATGGCAAAAATCAATGAATATTGTAAATGCACAAACAGTAATATCTCCACATTGCAAGGTGCAATTCTGAAATTTTTTGCTTTTTCCTGCTAATCCTAGCATGATAAAGAAGATTCAAAGAGAGTGAGATGCCAGCTCCTTTCATTCAGTCAGTAGCTTCAAACATTTCTTGTATATGAAAAACATGTTTTTCAATGGCAAAAATCAATGAATATTGTAAATGCACAAACAGCAATATCTCCACATTGCAAGGTGCAATTCTGAAATTTTTTGCTTTTTCCTGCTAATCCTAGCATGATAAAGAAGATTCAAAGAGAGTGAGATGCCAGCTCCTTTCATTCAGTCAGTAGCTTCAAACATTTCTGGACGTTTTTCAATGGCAAAAATCAATGAATATTGTAAATGCACAAACAGTAATATCTCCACATTGCAAGGTGCAATTCTGAAATTTTTTGCTTTTTCCTGTTAATCCTAGCATGATAAAGAAGATTCAAAGAGAGTGAGATGCCATCTCCTTTCATTCAGTCAGTAGCTTCAAACATTTCTGGTATATGAAAAACATGTTTTTCAATGGCAAAAATCAATGAATATTGTAAATGCACAAACAGTAATATCTCCACATTGCAAGGTGCAATTCTGAAATTTTTTGCTTTTTCCTGCTAATCCTAGCATGATAAAGAAGATTCAAAGAGAGTGAGATGCCAGCTCCTTTCATTCAGTCAGTAGCTTCAAACATTTCTGGTATATGAAAAACATGTTTTTCAATGGCAAAAATCAATGAATATTGTAAATGCACAAACAGTAATATCTCCACATTGCAAGGTGCAATTCTGAAATTTTTTGCTTTTTCCTGCTAATCCAAGCATGATAAAGAAGATTCAAAGAGAGTGAGATGCCAGCTCCTTTCATTCAGTCAGTAGCTTCAAACATTTCTGGTGTATGAATAACATGATGTTTTTCAATGGCAAAAATCAATGAATATTGTAAATGCACAAACAGTAATTTCTCCGCATTGCAAGGTGCAATTCTGAAATTTTTTGCTTTTTCCTGCTCCTCTTAGCATGATAAAGAAGATTCAAAGAGAGTGAGATGCCAGCTCCTTTCATTCAGTCAGTAGCTTCAAACATTTCTGGTATATGAATAACATGATGTTTTTCAATGGCAAAAATCAATGAATATTGTAAATGCACAAACAGTAATTTCTCCGCATTGCAAGGTGCAATTCTGAAATTTTTTGCTTTTTCCTGCTCCTCTTAGCATGATAAAGACGATTCAAAGAGAGTGAGATGCCAGCTCCTTTCATTCAGTCAGTAGCTTCAATCATTTCTGGACGTTTTTCAATGGCAAAAATCAATGAATATTGTAAATGCACAAACAGTAATTTCTCCGCATTGCAAGGTGCAATTCTGAAATTTTTTGCTTTTTCCTGCTCCTCTTAGCATGATAAAGAAAATTCAGAGTGAGATGCCAGCTGCTTTCATTCAGTCAGTAGCTTCAATCATTTCTGGACGTTTTTCAATGGCAAAAATCAATGAATATTGTAAATGCACAAACAGTAATATCTCCACATTGCAAGGTGCAATTCTGAAATTTTTTGCTTTTTCCTGTTAATCCTAGCATGATAAAGAAGATTCAAAGAGAGTGAGATGCCAGCTCCTTTCATTCAGTCAGTAGCTTCAAACATTTCTGGTATATGAAAAACATGTTTTTCAATGGCAAAAATCAATGAATATTGTAAATGCACAAACAGTAATATCTCCACATTGCAAGGTGCAATTCTGAAATTTTTTGCTTTTTCCTGCTAATCCAAGCATGATAAAGAAGATTCAAAGAGAGTGAGATGCCAGCTCCTTTCATTCAGTCAGCAGCTTCAAACATTTCTGGTATATGAATAACATGATGTTTTTCAATGGCAAAAATCAATGAATATTGTAAATGCACAAACAGTAATTTCTCCGCATTGCAAGGTGCAATTCTGAAATTTTTTGCTTTTTCCTGCTCCTCTTAGCATGATAAAGAAGATTCAAAGAGAGTGAGATGCCAGCTCCTTTCATTCAGTCAGTAGCTTCAAACATTTCTGGTATATGAATAACATGATGTTTTTCAATGGCAAAAATCAATGAATATTGTAAATGCACAAACAGTAATTTCTCCGCATTGCAAGGTGCAATTCTGAAATTTTTTGCTTTTTCCTGCTCCTCTTAGCATGATAAAGACGATTCAAAGAGAGTGAGATGCCAGCTCCTTTCATTCAGTCAGTAGCTTCAATCATTTCTGGACGTTTTTCAATGGCAAAAATCAATGAATATTGTAAATGCACAAACAGTAATTTCTCCGCATTGCAAGGTGCAATTCTGAAATTTTTTGCTTTTTCCTGCTCCTCTTAGCATGATAAAGAAAATTCAGAGTGAGATGCCAGCTGCTTTCATTCAGTCAGTAGCTTCAATCATTTCTGGACGTTTTTCAATGGCAAAAATCAATGAATATTGTAAATGCACAAACAGTAATTTCTCCGCATTGCAAGGTGCAATTCTGAAATTTTTTGCTTTTTCCTGCTCCTCTTAGCATGATAAAGAAGATTCAAAGAGAGTGAGATGCCAGCTCCTTTCATTCAGTCAGTAGCTTCAAACATTTCTGGTATATGAATAACATGATGTTTTTCAATGGCAAAAATCAATGAATATTGTAAATGCACAAACAGTAATTTCTCCGCATTGCAAGGTGCAATTCTGAAATTTTTTGCTTTTTCCTGCTCCTCTTAGCATGATAAAGAAGATTCAAAGAGAGTGAGATGCCAGCTCCTTTCGTTCAGTCAGTAGCTTCAATCATTTCTGGACGTTTTTCAAAGGCAAAAATCATTGAATATTGTAAATGCACAAACAGTAATTTCTCCGCATTGCAAGGTGCAATTCTGAAATTTTTTACTTTTTCCTGCTCCTCTTAGCATGATAAAGAAGATTCAAAGAGAGTGAGATGCCAGCTCCTTTCATTCAGTCAGTAGCTTCAATCATTTCTGGTATATGAATAACATGATGTTTTTCAATGGCAAAAATCAATGAATATTGTAAATGCACAAACAGTAATTTCTCCGCATTGCAAGGTGCAATTCTGAAGTTTTTTGCTTTTTCCTGCTCCTCTTAGCATGATAAAGAAGATTCACAGAGAGTGAGATGCCAGCTCCTTTCATTCAGTCAGTAGCTTCAATCATTTCTGGACGTTTTTCAATGGCAAAAATCATTGAATATTGTAAATGCACAAACAGTAATTTCTCCGCATTGCAAGGTGCAATTCTGAAATTTTTTACTTTTTCCTGCTCCTCTTAGCATGATAAAGAAGATTCAAAGAGAGTGAGGTGCCAGCTCCTTTCATTCCGTCAGTAGCTTCAAACATTTCTGGTATATGAAAAACATGTTTTTCAATGGCAAAAATCAATGAATATTGTAAATGCACAAACAGTAATATCTCCACATTGCAAGGTGCAATTCTGAAATTTTTTGCTTTTTCCTGCTTATCCTAGCATGATAAAGAAGATTCAAAGAGAGTGAGATGCCAGCTCCTTTCATTCAGTCAGTAGCTTCAAACATTTCTGGACGTTTTTCAATGGCAAAATCAATGAATATTGTAAATGCACAAACAGTAATATCTCCACATTGCAAGGTGCAATTCTGAAATTTTTTGCTTTTTCCTGTTAATCCTAGCATGATAAAGAAGATTCAAAGACAGTGAGATGCCAGCTCCTTTCATTCAGTCAGTAGCTTCAAACATTTCTGGTATATGAAAAACATGTTTTTCAATGGCAAAAATCAATGAATATTGTAAATGCACAAACAGTAATATCTCCACATTGCAAGGTGCAATTCTGAAATTTTTTGCTTTTTCCTGCTAATCCTAGCATGATAAAGAAGATTCAAAGAGAGTGAGATGCCAGCTCCTTTCATTCCGTCAGTAGCTTCAAACATTTCTGGTATATGAAAAACATGTTTTTCAATGGCAAAAATCAATGAATATTGTAAATGCACAAACAGTAATATCTCCACATTGCAAGGTGCAATTCTGAAATTTTTTGCTTTTTCCTGCTAATCCTAGCATGATAAAGAAGATTCAAAGAGAGTGAGATGCCAGCTCCTTTCATTCAGTCAGTAGCTTCAAACATTTCTGGACGTTTTTCAATGGCAAAATCAATGAATATTGTAAATGCACAAACAGTAATATCTCCACATTGCAAGGTGCAATTCTGAAATTTTTTGCTTTTTCCTGCTAATCCTAGCATGATAAAGAAGATTCAAAGAGAGTGAGATGCCAGCTAATTTCATTCAGTCAGTAGCTTCAAACATTTCTGGACGTTTTTCAATGGCAAAAATCAATGAATATTGTAAATGCACAAACAGTAATATCTCCACATTGCAAGGTGCAATTCTGAAATTTTTTGCTTTTTCCTGCTAATCCTTGCATGATAAAGAAGATTCAAAGAGAGTGAGATGCCAGCTCCTTTCATTCAGTCAGTAGCTTCAAACATTTCTTGTATATGAAAAACATGTTTTTCAATGGCAAAAATCAATGAATATTGTAAATGCACAAACAGTAATATCTCCACATTGCAAGGTGCAATTCTGAAATTTTTTGCTTTTTCCTGCTAATCCTAGCATGATAAAGAAGATTCAAAGAGAGTGAGATACCAGCTCCTTTCATTCAGTCAGTAGCTTCAAACATTTCTGGACGTTTTTCAATGGCAAAAATCAATGAATATTGTAAATGCACAAACAGTAATATCTCCACATTGCAAGGTGCAATTCTGAAATTTTTTGCTTTTTCCTGTTAATCCTAGCATGATAAAGAAGATACAAAGAGAGTGAGATGCCAGCTCCTTTCATTCAAGTCAGTAGCTTCAAACATTTCTGGTATATGAAAAACATGTTTTTCAATGGCAAAAATCAATGAATATTGTAAATGCACAAACAGTAATATCTCCACATTGCAAGGTGCAATTCTGAAATTTTTTGCTTTTTCCTGCTTATCCTAGCATGATAAAGAAGATTCAAAGAGAGTGAGATGCCAGCTCCTTTCATTCAGTCAGTAGCTTCAAACATTTCTGGTATATGAAAAACATGTTTTTCAATGGCAAAAATCAATGAATATTGTAAATGCACAAACAGTAATATCTCCACATTGCAAGGTGCAATTCTGAAATTTTTTTGCTTTTTCCTGCTAATCCTAGCATGATAAAGAAGATTTAAAGAGAGTGAGATGCCAGCTCCTTTCATTCAGTCAGTAGCTTCAAACATTTCTGGACGTTTTTCAATGGCAAAATCAATGAATATTGTAAATGCACAAACAGTAATATCTCCACATTGCAAGGTGCAATTCTGAAATTTTTTGCTTTTTCCTGTTAATCCTAGCATGATAAAGAAGATTCAAAGACAGTGAGATGCCAGCTCCTTTCATTCAGTCAGTAGCTTCAAACATTTCTGGTATATGAAAAACATGTTTTTCAATGGCAAAAATCAATGAATATTGTAAATGCACAAACAGTAATATCTCCACATTGCAAGGTGCAATTCTGAAATTTTTTGCTTTTTCCTGCTAATCCTAGCATGATAAAGAAGATTCAAAGAGAGTGAGATGCCAGCTCCTTTCATTCCGTCAGTAGCTTCAAACATTTCTGGTATATGAAAAACATGTTTTTCAATGGCAAAAATCAATGAATATTGTAAATGCACAAACAGTAATATCTCCACATTGCAAGGTGCAATTCTGAAATTTTTTGCTTTTTCCTGCTAATCCTAGCATGATAAAGAAGATTCAAAGAGAGTGAGATGCCAGCTCCTTTCATTCAGTCAGTAGCTTCAAACATTTCTGGACGTTTTTCAATGGCAAAAATCAATGAATATTGTAAATGCACAAACAGTAATATCTCCACATTGCAAGGTGCAATTCTGAAATTTTTTGCTTTTTCCTGCTAATCCTAGCATGATAAAGAAGATTCAAAGAGAGTGAGATGCCAGCTCCTTTCATTCAGTCAGTAGCTTCAAACATTTCTTGTATATGAAAAACATGTTTTTCAATGGCAAAAATCAATGAATATTGTAAATGCACAAACAGCAATATCTTCACATTGCAAGGTGCAATTCTGAAATTTTTTGCTTTTTCCTGCTAATCCTAGCATGATAAAGAAGATTCAAAGAGAGTGAGATGCCAGCTCCTTTCATTCAGTCAGTAGCTTCAAACATTTCTGGTATATGAAAAACATGTTTTTCAATGGCAAAAATCAATGAATATTGTAAATGCACAAACAGTAATATCTCCACATTGCAAGGTGCAATTCTGAAATTTTTTGCTTTTTCCTGCTAATCCTAGCATGATAAAGAAGATTCAAAGAGAGTGAGATGCCAGCTCCTTTCATTCAGTCAGTAGCTTCAAACATTTCTGGTATATGAAAAACATGTTTTTCAATGGCAAAAATCAATGAATATTGTAAATGCACAAACAGTAATATCTCCACATTGCAAGGTGCAATTCTGAAATTTTTTGCTTTTTCCTGCTAATCCAAGCATGATAAAGAAGATTCAAAGAGAGTGAGATGCCAGCTCCTTTCATTCAGTCAGTAGCTTCAAACATTTCTGGTATATGAATAACATGATGTTTTTCAATGGCAAAAATCAATGAATATTGTAAATGCACAAACAGTAATTTCTCCGCATTGCAAGGTGCAATTCTGAAATTTTTTGCTTTTTCCTGCTCCTCTTAGCATGATAAAGAAGATTCAAAGAGAGTGAGATGCCAGCTCCTTTCATTCAGTCAGTAGCTTCAAACATTTCTGGTATATGAATAACATGATGTTTTTCAATGGCAAAAATCAATGAATATTGTAAATGCACAAACAGTAATTTCTCCGCATTGCAAGGTGCAATTCTGAAATTTTTTGCTTTTTCCTGCTCCTCTTAGCATGATAAAGACGATTCAAAGAGAGTGAGATGCCAGCTCCTTTCATTCAGTCAGTAGCTTCAATCATTTCTGGACGTTTTTCAATGGCAAAAATCAATGAATATTGTAAATGCACAAACAGTAATTTCTCCGCATTGCAAGGTGCAATTCTGAAATTTTTTGCTTTTTCCTGCTCCTCTTAGCATGATAAAGAAAATTCAGAGTGAGATGCCAGCTGCTTTCATTCAGTCAGTAGCTTCAATCATTTCTGGACGTTTTTCAATGGCAAAAATCAATGAATATTGTAAATGCACAAACAGTAATATCTCCACATTGCAAGGTGCAATTCTGAAATTTTTTGCTTTTTCCTGTTAATCCTAGCATGATAAAGAAGATTCAAAGAGAGTGAGATGCCAGCTCCTTTCATTCAGTCAGCAGCTTCAAACATTTCTGGTATATGAATAACATGATGTTTTTCAATGGCAAAAATCAATGAATATTGTAAATGCACAAACAGTAATTTCTCCGCATTGCAAGGTGCAATTCTGAAATTTTTTGCTTTTTCCTGCTCCTCTTAGCATGATAAAGACGATTCAAAGAGAGTGAGATGCCAGCTCCTTTCATTCAGTCAGTAGCTTCAATCATTTCTGGACGTTTTTCAATGGCAAAAATCAATGAATATTGTAAATGCACAAACAGTAATTTCTCCGCATTGCAAGGTGCAATTCTGAAATTTTTTGCTTTTTCCTGCTCCTCTTAGCATGATAAAGAAAATTCAGAGTGAGATGCCAGCTGCTTTCATTCAGTCAGTAGCTTCAATCATTTCTGGACGTTTTTCAATGGCAAAAATCAATGAATATTGTAAATGCACAAACAGTAATTTCTCCGCATTGCAAGGTGCAATTCTGAAATTTTTTGCTTTTTCCTGCTCCTCTTAGCATGATAAAGAAGATTCAAAGAGAGTGAGATGCCAGCTCCTTTCATTCAGTCAGTAGCTTCAAACATTTCTGGTATATGAATAACATGATGTTTTTCAATGGCAAAAATCAATGAATATTGTAAATGCACAAACAGTAATTTCTCCGCATTGCAAGGTGCAATTCTGAAATTTTTTGCTTTTTCCTGCTCCTCTTAGCATGATAAAGAAGATTCAAAGAGAGTGAGATGCCAGCTCCTTTCGTTCAGTCAGTAGCTTCAATCATTTCTGGACGTTTTTCAAAGGCAAAAATCATTGAATATTGTAAATGCACAAACAGTAATTTCTCCGCATTGCAAGGTGCAATTCTGAAATTTTTTACTTTTTCCTGCTCCTCTTAGCATGATAAAGAAGATTCAAAGAGAGTGAGATGCCAGCTCCTTTCATTCAGTCAGTAGCTTCAATCATTTCTGGTATATGAATAACATGATGTTTTTCAATGGCAAAAATCAATGAATATTGTAAATGCACAAACAGTAATTTCTCCGCATTGCAAGGTGCAATTCTGAAATTTTTTGCTTTTTCCTGCTCCTCTTAGCATGATAAAGACGATTCAAAGAGAGTGAGATGCCAGCTCCTTTCATTCAGTCAGTAGCTTCAATCATTTCTGGACGTTTTTCAATGGCAAAAATCAATGAATATTGTAAATGCACAAACAGTAATATCTCCACATTGCAAGGTGCAATTCTGAAATTTTTTGCTTTTTCCTGTTAATCCTAGCATGATAAAGAAGATTCAAAGAGAGTGAGATGCCAGCTCCTTTCATTCAGTCAGTAGCTTCAAACATTTCTGGTATATGAAAAACATGTTTTTCAATGGCAAAAATCAATGAATATTGTAAATGCACAAACAGTAATATCTCCACATTGCAAGGTGCAATTCTGAAATTTTTTGCTTTTTCCTGCTAATCCAAGCATGATAAAGAAGATTCAAAGAGAGTGAGATGCCAGCTCCTTTCATTCAGTCAGCAGCTTCAAACATTTCTGGTATATGAATAACATGATGTTTTTCAATGGCAAAAATCAATGAATATTGTAAATGCACAAACAGTAATTTCTCCGCATTGCAAGGTGCAATTCTGAAATTTTTTGCTTTTTCCTGCTCCTCTTAGCATGATAAAGAAGATTCAAAGAGAGTGAGATGCCAGCTCCTTTCATTCAGTCAGTAGCTTCAAACATTTCTGGTATATGAATAACATGATGTTTTTCAATGGCAAAAATCAATGAATATTGTAAATGCACAAACAGTAATTTCTCCGCATTGCAAGGTGCAATTCTGAAATTTTTTGCTTTTTCCTGCTCCTCTTAGCATGATAAAGACGATTCAAAGAGAGTGAGATGCCAGCTCCTTTCATTCAGTCAGTAGCTTCAATCATTTCTGGACGTTTTTCAATGGCAAAAATCAATGAATATTGTAAATGCACAAACAGTAATTTCTCCGCATTGCAAGGTGCAATTCTGAAATTTTTTGCTTTTTCCTGCTCCTCTTAGCATGATAAAGAAAATTCAGAGTGAGATGCCAGCTGCTTTCATTCAGTCAGTAGCTTCAATCATTTCTGGACGTTTTTCAATGGCAAAAATCAATGAATATTGTAAATGCACAAACAGTAATTTCTCCGCATTGCAAGGTGCAATTCTGAAATTTTTTGCTTTTTCCTGCTCCTCTTAGCATGATAAAGAAGATTCAAAGAGAGTGAGATGCCAGCTCCTTTCATTCAGTCAGTAGCTTCAAACATTTCTGGTATATGAATAACATGATGTTTTTCAATGGCAAAAATCAATGAATATTGTAAATGCACAAACAGTAATTTCTCCGCATTGCAAGGTGCAATTCTGAAATTTTTTGCTTTTTCCTGCTCCTCTTAGCATGATAAAGAAGATTCAAAGAGAGTGAGATGCCAGCTCCTTTCGTTCAGTCAGTAGCTTCAATCATTTCTGGACGTTTTTCAAAGGCAAAAATCATTGAATATTGTAAATGCACAAACAGTAATTTCTCCGCATTGCAAGGTGCAATTCTGAAATTTTTTACTTTTTCCTGCTCCTCTTAGCATGATAAAGAAGATTCAAAGAGAGTGAGATGCCAGCTCCTTTCATTCAGTCAGTAGCTTCAATCATTTCTGGTATATGAATAACATGATGTTTTTCAATGGCAAAAATCAATGAATATTGTAAATGCACAAACAGTAATTTCTCCGCATTGCAAGGTGCAATTCTGAAGTTTTTTGCTTTTTCCTGCTCCTCTTAGCATGATAAAGAAGATTCACAGAGAGTGAGATGCCAGCTACTTTCATTCAGTCAGTAGCTTCAATCATTTCTGGACGTTTTTCAATGGCAAAAATCATTGAATATTGTAAATGCACAAACAGTAATTTCTCCGCATTGCAAGGTGCAATTCTGAAATTTTTTACTTTTTCCTGCTCCTCTTAGCATGATAAAGAAGATTCAAAGAGAGTGAGATGCCAGCTCCTTTCATTCAGTCAGTAGCTTCAATCATTTCTGGTATATGAATAACATGATGTTTTTCAATGGCAAAAATCAATGAATATTGTAAATGCACAAACAGTAATTTCTCCGCATTGCAAGGTGCAATTCTGAAATTTTTTGCTTTTTCCTGCTCCTCTTAGCATAATAAAGAAGATTCAAAGAAAGTGAGATGCCAGCTCCTTTCATTCAGTCAGTAGCTTCAATCATTTCTGGACGTTTTTCAATGGCAAACATCAATGAATATTGTTTTTAGCTTTTTCCTGTTAATCCTAGCATGATAAAGAAGATTCAAAGAGAGTGAGATGCCAGCTCCTTTCATTCAGTCAGTAGCTTCAAACATTTCTGGTATATGAAAAACATGTTTTTCAATGGCAAAAATCAATGAATATTGTAAATGCACAAACAGTAATATCTCCACATTGCAAGGTGCAATTCTGAAATTTTTTGCTTTTTCCTGCTAATCCTAGCATGATAAAGAAGATTCAAAGAGAGTGAGATGCCAGCTCCTTTCATTCCGTCAGTAGCTTCAAACATTTCTGGTATATGAAAAACATGTTTTTCAATGGCAAAAATCAATGAATATTGTAAATGCACAAACAGTAATATCTCCACATTGCAAGGTGCAATTCTGAAATTTTTTGCTTTTTCCTGCTAATCCTAGCATGATAAAGAAGATTCAAAGAGAGTGAGATGCCAGCTCCTTTCATTCAGTCAGTAGCTTCAAACATTTCTGGACGTTTTTCAATGGCAAAAATCAATGAATATTGTAAATGCACAAACAGTAATATCTCCACATTGCAAGGTGCAATTCTGAAATTTTTTGCTTTTTCCTGCTAATCCTAGCATGATAAAGAAGATTCAAAGAGAGTGAGATGCCAGCTCCTTTCATTCAGTCAGTAGCTTCAAACATTTCTTGTATATGAAAAACATGTTTTTCAATGGCAAAAATCAATGAATATTGTAAATGCACAAACAGCAATATCTCCACATTGCAAGGTGCAATTCTGAAATTTTTTGCTTTTTCCTGCTAATCCTAGCATGATAAAGAAGATTCAAAGAGAGTGAGATGCCAGCTCCTTTCATTCAGTCAGTAGCTTCAAACATTTCTGGTATATGAAAAACATGTTTTTCAATGGCAAAAATCAATGAATATTGTAAATGCACAAACAGTAATATCTCCACATTGCAAGGTGCAATTCTGAAATTTTTTGCTTTTTCCTGCTAATCCTAGCATGATAAAGAAGATTCAAAGAGAGTGAGATGCCAGCTCCTTTCATTCAGTCAGTAGCTTCAAACATTTCTGGTATATGAAAAACATGTTTTTCAATGGCAAAAATCAATGAATATTGTAAATGCACAAACAGTAATATCTCCACATTGCAAGGTGCAATTCTGAAATTTTTTGCTTTTTCCTGCTAATCCAAGCATGATAAAGAAGATTCAAAGAGAGTGAGATGCCAGCTCCTTTCATTCAGTCAGTAGCTTCAAACATTTCTGGTATATGAATAACATGATGTTTTTCAATGGCAAAAATCAATGAATATTGTAAATGCACAAACAGTAATTTCTCCGCATTGCAAGGTGCAATTCTGAAATTTTTTGCTTTTTCCTGCTCCTCTTAGCATGATAAAGAAGATTCAAAGAGTGAGATGCCAGCTCCTTTCATTCAGTCAGTAGCTTCAAACATTTCTGGTATATGAATAACATGATGTTTTTCAATGGCAAAAATCAATGAATATTGTAAATGCACAAACAGTAATTTCTCCGCATTGCAAGGTGCAATTCTGAAATTTTTTGCTTTTTCCTGCTCCTCTTAGCATGATAAAGACGATTCAAAGAGAGTGAGATGCCAGCTCCTTTCATTCAGTCAGTAGCTTCAATCATTTCTGGACGTTTTTCAATGGCAAAAATCAATGAATATTGTAAATGCACAAACAGTAATTTCTCCGCATTGCAAGGTGCAATTCTGAAATTTTTTGCTTTTTCCTGCTCCTCTTAGCATGATAAAGAAAATTCAGAGTGAGATGCCAGCTGCTTTCATTCAGTCAGTAGCTTCAATCATTTTTGGACGTTTTTCAATGGCAAAAATCAATGAATATTGTAAATGCACAAACAGTAATATCTCCACATTGCAAGGTGCAATTCTGAAATTTTTTGCTTTTTCCTGTTAATCCTAGCATGATAAAGAAGATTCAAAGAGAGTGAGATGCCAGCTCCTTTCATTCAGTCAGTAGCTTCAAACATTTCTGGTATATGAAAAACATGTTTTTCAATGGCAAAAATCAATGAATATTGTAAATGCACAAACAGTAATATCTCCACATTGCAAGGTGCAATTCTGAAATTTTTTGCTTTTTCCTGCTAATCCAAGCATGATAAAGAAGATTCAAAGAGAGTGAGATGCCAGCTCCTTTCATTCAGTCAGCAGCTTCAAACATTTCTGGTATATGAATAACATGATGTTTTTCAATGGCAAAAATCAATGAATATTGTAAATGCACAAACAGTAATTTCTCCGCATTGCAAGGTGCAATTCTGAAATTTTTTGCTTTTTCCTGCTCCTCTTAGCATGATAAAGAAGATTCAAAGAGAGTGAGATGCCAGCTCCTTTCATTCAGTCAGTAGCTTCAAACATTTCTGGTATATGAATAACATGATGTTTTTCAATGGCAAAAATCAATGAATATTGTAAATGCACAAACAGTAATTTCTCCGCATTGCAAGGTGCAATTCTGAAATTTTTTGCTTTTTCCTGCTCCTCTTAGCATGATAAAGACGATTCAAAGAGAGTGAGATGCCAGCTCCTTTCATTCAGTCAGTAGCTTCAATCATTTCTGGACGTTTTTCAATGGCAAAAATCAATGAATATTGTAAATGCACAAACAGTAATTTCTCCGCATTGCAAGGTGCAATTCTGAAATTTTTTGCTTTTTCCTGCTCCTCTTAGCATGATAAAGAAAATTCAGAGTGAGATGCCAGCTGCTTTCATTCAGTCAGTAGCTTCAATCATTTCTGGACGTTTTTCAATGGCAAAAATCAATGAATATTGTAAATGCACAAACAGTAATTTCTCCGCATTGCAAGGTGCAATTCTGAAATTTTTTGCTTTTTCCTGCTCCTCTTAGCATGATAAAGAAGATTCAAAGAGAGTGAGATGCCAGCTCCTTTCATTCAGTCAGTAGCTTCAAACATTTCTGGTATATGAATAACATGATGTTTTTCAATGGCAAAAATCAATGAATATTGTAAATGCACAAACAGTAATTTCTCCGCATTGCAAGGTGCAATTCTGAAATTTTTTGCTTTTTCCTGCTCCTCTTAGCATGGTAAAGAAGATTCAAAGAGAGTGAGATGCCAGCTCCTTTCGTTCAGTCAGTAGCTTCAATCATTTCTGGACGTTTTTCAAAGGCAAAAATCATTGAATATTGTAAATGCACAAACAGTAATTTCTCCGCATTGCAAGGTGCAATTCTGAAATTTTTTACTTTTTCCTGCTCCTCTTAGCATGATAAAGAAGATTCAAAGAGAGTGAGATGCCAGCTCCTTTCATTCAGTCAGTAGCTTCAATCATTTCTGGTATATGAATAACATGATGTTTTTCAATGGCAAAAATCAATGAATATTGTAAATGCACAAACAGTAATTTCTCCGCATTGCAAGGTGCAATTCTGAAATTTTTTGCTTTTTCCTGCTCCTCTTAGCATGATAAAGACGATTCAAAGAGAGTGAGATGCCAGCTCCTTTCATTCAGTCAGTAGCTTCAATCATTTCTGGACGTTTTTCAATGGCAAAAATCAATGAATATTGTAAATGCACAAACAGTAATATCTCCACATTGCAAGGTGCAATTCTGAAATTTTTTGCTTTTTCCTGTTAATCCTAGCATGATAAAGAAGATTCAAAGAGAGTGAGATGCCAGCTCCTTTCATTCAGTCAGTAGCTTCAAACATTTCTGGTATATGAAAAACATGTTTTTCAATGGCAAAAATCAATGAATATTGTAAATGCACAAACAGTAATATCTCCACATTGCAAGGTGCAATTCTGAAATTTTTTGCTTTTTCCTGCTAATCCAAGCATGATAAAGAAGATTCAAAGAGAGTGAGATGCCAGCTCCTTTCATTCAGTCAGCAGCTTCAAACATTTCTGGTATATGAATAACATGATGTTTTTCAATGGCAAAAATCAATGAATATTGTAAATGCACAAACAGTAATTTCTCCGCATTGCAAGGTGCAATTCTGAAATTTTTTGCTTTTTCCTGCTCCTCTTAGCATGATAAAGAAGATTCAAAGAGAGTGAGATGCCAGCTCCTTTCATTCAGTCAGTAGCTTCAAACATTTCTGGTATATGAATAACATGATGTTTTTCAATGGCAAAAATCAATGAATATTGTAAATGCACAAACAGTAATTTCTCCGCATTGCAAGGTGCAATTCTGAAATTTTTTGCTTTTTCCTGCTCCTCTTAGCATGATAAAGACGATTCAAAGAGAGTGAGATGCCAGCTCCTTTCATTCAGTCAGTAGCTTCAATCATTTCTGGACGTTTTTCAATGGCAAAAATCAATGAATATTGTAAATGCACAAACAGTAATTTCTCCGCATTGCAAGGTGCAATTCTGAAATTTTTTGCTTTTTCCTGCTCCTCTTAGCATGATAAAGAAAATTCAGAGTGAGATGCCAGCTGCTTTCATTCAGTCAGTAGCTTCAATCATTTCTGGACGTTTTTCAATGGCAAAAATCAATGAATATTGTAAATGCACAAACAGTAATTTCTCCGCATTGCAAGGTGCAATTCTGAAATTTTTTGCTTTTTCCTGCTCCTCTTAGCATGATAAAGAAGATTCAAAGAGAGTGAGATGCCAGCTCCTTTCATTCAGTCAGTAGCTTCAAACATTTCTGGTATATGAATAACATGATGTTTTTCAATGGCAAAAATCAATGAATATTGTAAATGCACAAACAGTAATTTCTCCGCATTGCAAGGTGCAATTCTGAAATTTTTTGCTTTTTCCTGCTCCTCTTAGCATGATAAAGAAGATTCAAAGAGAGTGAGATGCCAGCTCCTTTCGTTCAGTCAGTAGCTTCAATCATTTCTGGACGTTTTTCAAAGGCAAAAATCATTGAATATTGTAAATGCACAAACAGTAATTTCTCGGCATTGCAAGGTGCAATTCTGAAATTTTTTACTTTTTCCTGCTCCTCTTAGCATGATAAAGAAGATTCAAAGAGAGTGAGATGCCAGCTCCTTTCATTCAGTCAGTAGCTTCAATCATTTCTGGTATATGAATAACATGATGTTTTTCAATGGCAAAAATCAATGAATATTGTAAATGCACAAACAGTAATTTCTCCGCATTGCAAGGTGCAATTCTGAAGTTTTTTGCTTTTTCCTGCTCCTCTTAGCATGATAAAGAAGATTCACAGAGAGTGAGATGCCAGCTACTTTCATTCAGTCAGTAGCTTCAATCATTTCTGGACGTTTTTCAATGGCAAAAATCATTGAATATTGTAAATGCACAAACAGTAATTTCTCCGCATTGCAAGGTGCAATTCTGAAATTTTTTACTTTTTCCTGCTCCTCTTAGCATGATAAAGAAGATTCAAAGAGAGTGAGATGCCAGCTCCTTTCATTCAGTCAGTAGCTTCAATCATTTCTGGTATATGAATAACATGATGTTTTTCAATGGCAAAAATCAATGAATATTGTAAATGCACAAACAGTAATTTCTCCGCATTGCAAGGTGCAATTCTGAAATTTTTTGCTTTTTCCTGCTCCTCTTAGCATAATAAAGAAGATTCAAAGAAAGTGAGATGCCAGCTCCTTTCATTCAGTCAGTAGCTTCAATCATTTCTGGACGTTTTTCAATGGCAAACATCAATGAATATTGTTTTTAGCTTTTTCCTGTTAATCCTAGCATGATAAAGAAGATTCAAAGAGAGTGAGATGCCAGCTCCTTTCATTCAGTCAGTAGCTTCAAACATTTCTGGTATATGAAAAACATGTTTTTCAATGGCAAAAATCAATGAATATTGTAAATGCACAAACAGTAATATCTCCACATTGCAAGGTGCAATTCTGAAATTTTTTGCTTTTTCCTGCTAATCCTAGCATGATAAAGAAGATTCAAAGAGAGTGAGATGCCAGCTCCTTTCATTCAGTCAGTAGCTTCAAACATTTCTGGTATATGAAAAACATGTTTTTCAATGGCAAAAATCAATGAATATTGTAAATGCACAAACAGTAATATCTCCACATTGCACGGTGCAATTCTGAAATTTTTAGCTTTTTCCTGTTAATCCTAGCATGATAAAGAAGATTCAAAGAGAGTGAGATGCCAGCTCCTTTCATTCAGTCAGTAGCTTCAAACATTTCTGGTATATGAAAAACATGTTTTTCAATGGCAAAAATCAATGAATATTGTAAATGCACAAACAGTAATATCTCCACATTGCAAGGTGCAATTCTGAAATTTTTTGCTTTTTCCTGTTAATCCTAGCATGATAAAGAAGATTCAAAGAGAGTGAGATGCCAGCTCCTTTCATTCAGTCAGTAGCTTCAAACATTTCTGGTATATGAAAAACATGTTTTTCAATGGCAAAAATCAATGAATATTGTAAATGCACAAACAGTAATATCTCCACATTGCAAGGTGCAATTCTGAAATTTTTTGCTTTTTCCTGCTAATCCTAGCATGATAAAGAAGATTCAAAGAGAGTGAGATGCCAGCTCCTTTCATTCAGTCAGTAGCTTCAAACATTTCTGGTATATGAAAAACATGTTTTTCAATGGCAAAAATCAATGAATATTGTAAATGCACAAACAGTAATATCTCCACATTGCATGGTGCAATTCTGAAATTTTTAGCTTTTTCCTGTTAATCCTAGCATGATAAAGAAGATTCAAAGAGAGTGAGATGCCAGCTCCTTTCATTCAGTCAGTAGCTTCAAACATTTCTGGTATATGAAAAACATGTTTTTCAATGGCAAAAATCAATGAATATTGTAAATGCACAAACAGTAATATCTCCACATTGCAAGGTGCAATTCTGAAATTTTTTGCTTTTTCCTGCTAATCCTAGCATGATAAAGATTCAAAGAGAGTGAGATGCCAGCTCCTTTCATTCAGTCAGTAGCTTCAAACATTTCTGGTATATGAAAAACATGTTTTTCAATGGCAAAAATCAATGAATATTGTAAATGCACAAACAGTAATATCTCCACATTGCAAGGTGCAATTCTGAAATTTTTTGCTTTTTCCTGCTAATCCTAGCATGATAAAGAAGATTCAAAGAGAGTGAGATGCCAGCTCCTTTCATTCAGTCAGTAGCTTCAATCATTTCTGGTATATGAAAAACATGTTTTTCAATGGCAAAAATCAATGAATATTGTAAATGCACAAACAGTAATATCTCCACATTGCACGGTGCAATTCTGAAATTTTTAGCTTTTTCCTGTTAATCCTAGCATGATAAAGAAGATTCAAAGAGAGTGAGATGCCAGCTCCTTTCATTCAGTCAGTAGCTTCAAACATTTCTGGTATATGAAAAACATGTTTTTCAATGGCAAAAATCAATGAATATTGTAAATGCACAAACAGTAATATCTCCACATTGCAAGGTGCAATTCTGAAATTTTTTGCTTTTTCCTGTTAATCCTAGCATGATAAAGAAGATTCAAAGAGAGTGAGATGCCAGCTCCTTTCATTCAGTCAGTAGCTTCAAACATTTCTGGTATATGAAAAACATGTTTTTCAATGGCAAAAATCAATGAATATTGTAAATGCACAAACAGTAATATCTCCACATTGCAAGGTGCAATTCTGAAATTTTTTGCTTTTTCCTGCTAATCCTAGCATGATAAAGATTCAAAGAGAGTGAGATGCCAGCTCCTTTCATTCAGTCAGTAGCTTCAAACATTTCTGGTATATGAAAAACATGTTTTTCAATGGCAAAAATCAATGAATATTGTAAATGCACAAACAGTAATATCTCCACATTGCAAGGTGCAATTCTGAAATTTTTTGCTTTTTCCTGCTAATCCTAGCATGATAAAGAAGATTCAAAGAGAGTGAGATGCCAGCTCCTTTCATTCAGTCAGTAGCTTCAATCATTTCTGGTATATGAAAAACATGTTTTTCAATGGCAAAAATCAATGAATATTGTAAATGCACAAACAGTAATATCTCCACATTGCACGGTGCAATTCTGAAATTTTTAGCTTTTTCCTGTTAATCCTAGCATGATAAAGAAGATTCAAAGAGAGTGAGATGCCAGCTCCTTTCATTCAGTCAGTAGCTTCAAACATTTCTGGTATATGAAAAACATGTTTTTCAATGGCAAAAATCAATGAATATTGTAAATGCACAAACAGTAATATCTCCACATTGCAAGGTGCAATTCTGAAATTTTTTGCTTTTTCCTGCTAATCCTAGCATGATAAAGAAGATTCAAAGAGAGTGAGATGCCAGCTCCTTTCATTCAGTCAGTAGCTTCAATCATTTCTGGTATATGAAAAACATGTTTTTCAATGGCAAAAATCAATGAATATTGTAAATGCACAAACAGTAATATCTCCACATTGCACGGTGCAATTCTGAAATTTTTAGCTTTTTCCTGTTAATCCTAGCATGATAAAGAAGATTCAAAGAGAGTGAGATGCCAGCTCCTTTCATTCAGTCAGTAGCTTCAAACATTTCTGGTATATGAAAAACATGTTTTTCAATGGCAAAAATCAATGAATATTGTAAATGCACAAACAGTAATATCTCCACATTGCAAGGTGCAATTCTGAAATTTTTTGCTTTTTCCTGTTAATCCTAGCATGATAAAGAAGATTCAAAGAGAGTGAGATGCCAGCTCCTTTCATTCAGTCAGTAGCTTCAAACATTTCTGGTATATGAAAAACATGTTTTTCAATGGCAAAAATCAATGAATATTGTAAATGCACAAACAGTAATATCTCCACATTGCAAGGTGCAATTCTGAAATTTTTTGCTTTTTCCTGCTAATCCTAGCATGATAAAGATTCAAAGAGAGTGAGATGCCAGCTCCTTTCATTCAGTCAGTAGCTTCAAACATTTCTGGTATATGAAAAACATGTTTTTCAATGGCAAAAATCAATGAATATTGTAAATGCACAAACAGTAATATCTCCACATTGCAAGGTGCAATTCTGAAATTTTTTGCTTTTTCCTGCTAATCCTAGCATGATAAAGAAGATTCAAAGAGAGTGAGATGCCAGCTCCTTTCATTCAGTCAGTAGCTTCAATCATTTCTGGTATATGAAAAACATGTTTTTCAATGGCAAAAATCAATGAATATTGTAAATGCACAAACAGTAATATCTCCACATTGCACGGTGCAATTCTGAAATTTTTAGCTTTTTCCTGTTAATCCTAGCATGATAAAGAAGATTCAAAGAGAGTGAGATGCCAGCTCCTTTCATTCAGTCAGTAGCTTCAAACATTTCTGGTATATGAAAAACATGTTTTTCAATGGCAAAAATCAATGAATATTGTAAATGCACAAACAGTAATATCTCCACATTGCAAGGTGCAATTCTGAAATTTTTTGCTTTTTCCTGTTAATCCTAGCATGATAAAGAAGATTCAAAGAGAGTGAGATGCCAGCTCCTTTCATTCAGTCAGTAGCTTCAAACATTTCTGGTATATGAAAAACATGTTTTTCAATGGCAAAAATCAATGAATATTGTAAATGCACAAACAGTAATATCTCCACATTGCAAGGTGCAATTCTGAAATTTTTTGCTTTTTCCTGCTAATCCTAGCATGATAAAGATTCAAAGAGAGTGAGATGCCAGCTCCTTTCATTCAGTCAGTAGCTTCAAACATTTCTGGTATATGAAAAACATGTTTTTCAATGGCAAAAATCAATGAATATTGTAAATGCACAAACAGTAATATCTCCACATTGCAAGGTGCAATTCTGAAATTTTTTGCTTTTTCCTGCTAATCCTAGCATGATAAAGAAGATTCAAAGAGAGTGAGATGCCAGCTCCTTTCATTCAGTCAGTAGCTTCAATCATTTCTGGTATATGAAAAACATGTTTTTCAATGGCAAAAATCAATGAATATTGTAAATGCACAAACAGTAATATCTCCACATTGCACGGAGCAATTCTGAAATTTTTAGCTTTTTCCTGTTAATCCTAGCATGATAAAGAAGATTCAAAGAGAGTGAGATGCCAGCTCCTTTCATTCAGTCAGTAGCTTCAAACATTTCTGGTATATGAAAAACATGTTTTTCAATGGCAAAAATCAATGAATATTGTAAATGCACAAACAGTAATATCTCCACATTGCAAGGTGCAATTCTGAAATTTTTTGCTTTTTCCTGTTAATCCTAGCATGATAAAGAAGATTCAAAGAGAGTGAGATGCCAGCTCCTTTCATTCAGTCAGTAGCTTCAAACATTTCTGGTATATGAAAAACATGTTTTTCAATGGCAAAAATCAATGAATATTGTAAATGCACAAACAGTAATATCTCCACATTGCACGGTGCAATTCTGAAATTTTTAGCTTTTTCCTGTTAATCCTAGCATGATAAAGAAGATTCAAAGAGAGTGAGATGCCAGCTCCTTTCATTCAGTCAGTAGCTTCAAACATTTCTGGTATATGAAAAACATGTTTTTCAATGGCAAAAATCAATGAATATTGTAAATGCACAAACAGTAATATCTCCACATTGCAAGGTGCAATTCTGAAATTTTTTGCTTTTTCCTGCTAATCCTAGCATGATAAAGAAGATTCAAAGAGAGTGAGATGCCAGCTCCTTTCATTCAGTCAGTAGCTTCAAACATTTCTGGTATATGAAAAACATGTTTTTCAATGGCAAAAATCAATGAATATTGTAAATGCACAAACAGTAATATCTCCACATTGCAAGGTGCAATTCTGAAATTTTTTGCTTTTTCCTGCTAATCCTAGCATGATAAAGAAGATTCAAAGAGAGTGAGATGCCAGCTCCTTTCATTCAGTCAGTAGCTTCAAACATTTCTGGTATATGAAAAACATGTTTTTCAATGGCAAAAATCAATGAATATTGTAAATGCACAAACAGTAATATCTCCACATTGCACGGTGCAATTCTGAAATTTTTAGCTTTTTCCTGTTAATCCTAGCATGATAAAGAAGATTCAAAGAGAGTGAGATGCCAGCTCCTTTCATTCAGTCAGTAGCTTCAAACATTTCTGGTATATGAAAAACATGTTTTTCAATGGCAAAAATCAATGAATATTGTAAATGCACAAACAGTAATATCTCCACATTGCAAGGTGCAATTCTGAAATTTTTTGCTTTTTCCTGCTAATCCTAGCATGATAAAGAAGATTCAAAGAGAGTGAGATGCCAGCTCCTTTCATTCAGTCAGTAGCTTCAAACATTTCTGGTATATGAAAAACATGTTTTTCAATGGCAAAAATCAATGAATATTGTAAATGCACAAACAGTAATATCTCCACATTGCACGGTGCAATTATGAAATTTTTAGCTTTTTCCTGTTAATCCTAGCATGATAAAGAAGATTCAAAGAGAGTGAGATGCCAGCTCCTTTCATTCAGTCAGTAGCTTCAAACATTTCTGGTATATGAAAAACATGTTTTTCAATGGCAAAAATCAATGAATATTGTAAATGCACAAACAGTAATATCTCCACATTGCAAGGTGCAATTCTGAAATTTTTTGCTTTTTCCTGCTAATCCTAGCATGATAAAGAAGATTCAAAGAGAGTGAGATGCCAGCTCCTTTCATTCAGTCAGTAGCTTCAAACATTTCTGGTATATGAAAAACATGTTTTTCAATGGCAAAAATCAATGAATATTGTAAATGCACAAACAGTAATATCTCCACATTGCACGGTGCAATTCTGAAATTTTTAGCTTTTTCCTGTTAATCCTAGCATGATAAAGAAGATTCAAAGAGAGTGAGATGCCAGCTCCTTTCATTCAGTCAGTAGCTTCAAACATTTCTGGTATATGAAAAACATGTTTTTCAATGGCAAAAATCAATGAATATTGTAAATGCACAAACAGTAATATCTCCACATTGCAAGGTGCAATTCTGAAATTTTTAGCTTTTTCCTGTTAATCCTAGCATGATAAAGAAGATTCAAAGAGAGTGAGATGCCAGCTCCTTTCATTCAGTCAGTAGCTTCAAACATTTCTGGTATATGAAAAACATGTTTTTCAATGGCAAAAATCAATGAATATTGTAAATGCACAAACAGTAATATCTCCACATTGCAAGGTGCAATTCTGAAATTTTTTGCTTTTTCCTGTTAATCCTAGCATGATAAAGAAGATTCAAAGAGAGTGAGATGCCAGCTCCTTTCATTCAGTCAGTAGCTTCAAACATTTCTGGTATATGAAAAACATGTTTTTCAATGGCAAAAATCAATGAATATTGTAAATGCACAAACAGTAATATCTCCACATTGCAAGGTGCAATTCTGAAATTTTTTGCTTTTTCCTGCTAATCCTAGCATGATAAAGAAGATTCAAAGAGAGTGAGATGCCAGCTCCTTTCATTCAGTCAGTAGCTTCAAACATTTCTGGTATATGAAAAACATGTTTTTCAATGGCAAAAATCAATGAATATTGTAAATGCACAAACAGTAATATCTCCACATTGCACGGTGCAATTCTGAAATTTTTAGCTTTTTCCTGTTAATCCTAGCATGATAAAGAAGATTCAAAGAGAGTGAGATGCCAGCTCCTTTCATTCAGTCAGTAGCTTCAAACATTTCTGGTATATGAAAAACATGTTTTTCAATGGCAAAAATCAATGAATATTGTAAATGCACAAACAGTAATATCTCCACATTGCAAGGTGCAATTCTGAAATTTTTTGCTTTTTCCTGTTAATCCTAGCATGATAAAGAAGATTCAAAGAGAGTGAGATGCCAGCTCCTTTCATTCAGTCAGTAGCTTCAAACATTTCTGGTATATGAAAAACATGTTTTTCAATGGCAAAAATCAATGAATATTGTAAATGCACAAACAGTAATATCTCCACATTGCAAGGTGCAATTCTGAAATTTTTTGCTTTTTCCTGCTAATCCTAGCATGATAAAGAAGATTCAAAGAGAGTGAGATGCCAGCTCCTTTCATTCAGTCAGTAGCTTCAATCATTTCTGGTATATGAAAAACATGTTTTTCAATGGCAAAAATCAATGAATATTGTAAATGCACAAACAGTAATATCTCCACATTGCACGGTGCAATTCTGAAATTTTTAGCTTTTTCCTGTTAATCCTAGCATGATAAAGAAGATTCAAAGAGAGTGAGATGCCAGCTCCTTTCATTCAGTCAGTAGCTTCAAACATTTCTGGTATATGAAAAACATGTTTTTCAATGGCAAAAATCAATGAATATTGTAAATGCACAAACAGTAATATCTCCACATTGCAAGGTGCAATTCTGAAATTTTTTGCTTTTTCCTGCTAATCCTAGCATGATAAAGAAGATTCAAAGAGAGTGAGATGCCAGCTCCTTTCATTGTCAGTAGCTTCAAACATTTCTGGTATATGAAAAACATGTTTTTCAATGGCAAAAATCAATGAATATTGTAAATGCACAAACAGTAATATCTCCACATTGCACGGTGCAATTCTGAAATTTTTAGCTTTTTCCTGTTAATCCTAGCATGATAAAGAAGATTCAAAGAGAGTGAGATGCCAGCTCCTTTCATTCAGTCAGTAGCTTCAAACATTTCTGGTATATGAAAAACATGTTTTTCAATGGCAAAAATCAATGAATATTGTAAATGCACAAACAGTAATATCTCCACATTGCAAGGTGCAATTCTGAAATTTTTAGCTTTTTCCTGTTAATCCTAGCATGATAAAGAAGATTCAAAGAGAGTGAGATGCCAGCTCCTTTCATTCAGTCAGTAGCTTCAAACATTTCTGGTATATGAAAAACATGTTTTTCAATGGCAAAAATCAATGAATATTGTAAATGCACAAACAGTAATATCTCCACATTGCAAGGTGCAATTCTGAAATTTTTTGCTTTTTCCTGTTAATCCTAGCATGATAAAGAAGATTCAAAGAGAGTGAGATGCCAGCTCCTTTCATTCAGTCAGTAGCTTCAAACATTTCTGGTATATGAAAAACATGTTTTTCAATGGCAAAAATCAATGAATATTGTAAATGCACAAACAGTAATATCTCCACATTGCAAGGTGCAATTCTGAAATTTTTTGCTTTTTCCTGCTAATCCTAGCATGATAAAGAAGATTCAAAGAGAGTGAGATGCCAGCTCCTTTCATTCAGTCAGTAGCTTCAAACATTTCTGGTATATGAAAAACATGTTTTTCAATGGCAAAAATCAATGAATATTGTAAATGCACAAACAGTAATATCTCCACATTGCACGGTGCAATTCTGAAATTTTTAGCTTTTTCCTGTTAATCCTAGCATGATAAAGAAGATTCAAAGAGAGTGAGATGCCAGCTCCTTTCATTCAGTCAGTAGCTTCAAACATTTCTGGTATATGAAAAACATGTTTTTCAATGGCAAAAATCAATGAATATTGTAAATGCACAAACAGTAATATCTCCACATTGCAAGGTGCAATTCTGAAATTTTTAGCTTTTTCCTGTTAATCCTAGCATGATAAAGAAGATTCAAAGAGAGTGAGATGCCAGCTCCTTTCATTCAGTCAGTAGCTTCAAACATTTCTGGTATATGAAAAACATGTTTTTCAATGGCAAAAATCAATGAATATTGTAAATGCACAAACAGTAATATCTCCACATTGCACGGTGCAATTCTGAAATTTTTAGCTTTTTCCTGTTAATCCTAGCATGATAAAGAAGATTCAAAGAGAGTGAGATGCCAGCTCCTTTCATTCAGTCAGTAGCTTCAAACAATTCTGGTATATGAAAAACATGTTTTTCAATGGCAAAAATCAATGAATATTGTAAATGCACAAACAGTAATATCTCCACATTGCAAGGTGCAATTCTGAAATTTTTAGCTTTTTCCTGTTAATCCTAGCATGATAAAGAAGATTCAAAGAGAGTGAGATGCCAGCTCCTTTCATTCAGTCAGTAGCTTCAAACATTTCTGGTATATGAAAAACATGTTTTTCAATGGCAAAAATCAATGAATATTGTAAATGCACAAACAGTAATATCTCCACATTGCAAGGTGCAATTCTGAAATTTTTTGCTTTTTCCTGTTAATCCTAGCATGATAAAGAAGATTCAAAGAGAGTGAGATGCCAGCTCCTTTCATTCAGTCAGTAGCTTCAAACATTTCTGGTATATGAAAAACATGTTTTTCAATGGCAAAAATCAATGAATATTGTAAATGCACAAACAGTAATATCTCCACATTGCAGGGTGCAATTCTGAAATTTTTTGCTTTTTCCTGCTAATCCTAGCATGATAAAGAAGATTCAAAGAGAGTGAGATGCCAGCTCCTTTCATTCAGTCAGTAGCTTCAAACATTTCTGGTATATGAAAAACATGTTTTTCAATGGCAAAAATCAATGAATATTGTAAATGCACAAACAGTAATATCTCGACATTGCACGGTGCAATTCTGAAATTTTTAGCTTTTTCCTGTTAATCCTAGCATGATAAAGAAGATTCAAAGAGAGTGAGATGCCAGCTCCTTTCATTCAGTCAGTAGCTTCAAACATTTCTGGTATATGAAAAACATGTTTTTCAATGGCAAAAATCAATGAATATTGTAAATGCACAAACAGTAATATCTCCACATTGCAAGGTGCAATTCTGAAATTTTTAGCTTTTTCCTGTTAATCCTAGCATGATAAAGAAGATTCAAAGAGAGTGAGATGCCAGCTCCTTTCATTCAGTCAGTAGCTTCAAACATTTCTGGTATATGAAAAACATGTTTTTCAATGGCAAAAATCAATGAATATTGTAAATGCACAAACAGTAATATCTCCACATTGCAAGGTGCAATTCTGAAATTTTTTGCTTTTTCCTGCTAATCCTAGCATGATAAAGAAGATTCAAAGAGAGTGAGATGCCAGCTCCTTTCATTCAGTCAGTAGCTTCAATCATTTCTGGTATATGAAAAACATGTTTTTCAATGGCAAAAATCAATGAATATTGTAAATGCACAAACAGTAATATCTCCACATTGCACGGTGCAATTCTGAAATTTTTAGCTTTTTCCTGTTAATCCTAGCATGATAAAGAAGATTCAAAGAGAGTGAGATGCCAGCTCCTTTCATTCAGTCAGTAGCTTCAAACATTTCTGGTATATGAAAAACATGTTTTTCAATGGCAAAAATCAATGAATATTGTAAATGCACAAACAGTAATATCTCCACATTGCAAGGTGCAATTCTGAAATTTTTTGCTTTTTCCTGCTAATCCTAGCATGATAAAGAAGATTCAAAGAGAGTGAGATGCCAGCTCCTTTCATTCAGTCAGTAGCTTCAAACATTTCTGGTATATGAAAAACATGTTTTTCAATGGCAAAAATCAATGAATATTGTAAATGCACAAACAGTAATATCTCCACATTGCACGGTGCAATTCTGAAATTTTTAGCTTTTTCCTGTTAATCCTAGCATGATAAAGAAGATTCAAAGAGAGTGAGATGCCAGCTCCTTTCATTCAGTCAGTAGCTTCAAACATTTCTGGTATATGAAAAACATGTTTTTCAATGGCAAAAATCAATGAATATTGTAAATGCACAAACAGTAATATCTCCACATTGCAAGGTGCAATTCTGAAATTTTTAGCTTTTTCCTGTTAATCCTAGCATGATAAAGAAGATTCAAAGAGAGTGAGATGCCAGCTCCTTTCATTCAGTCAGTAGCTTCAAACATTTCTGGTATATGAAAAACATGTTTTTCAATGGCAAAAATCAATGAATATTGTAAATGCACAAACAGTAATATCTCCACATTGCAAGGTGCAATTCTGAAATTTTTTGCTTTTTCCTGTTAATCCTAGCATGATAAAGAAGATTCAAAGAGAGTGAGATGCCAGCTCCTTTCATTCAGTCAGTAGCTTCAAACATTTCTGGTATATGAAAAACATGTTTTTCAATGGCAAAAATCAATGAATATTGTAAATGCACAAACAGTAATATCTCCACATTGCAAGGTGCAATTCTGAAATTTTTTGCTTTTTCCTGCTAATCCTAGCATGATAAAGAAGATTCAAAGAGAGTGAGATGCCAGCTCCTTTCATTCAGTCAGTAGCTTCAAACATTTCTGGTATATGAAAAACATGTTTTTCAATGGCAAAAATCAATGAATATTGTAAATGCACAAACAGTAATATCTCCACATTGCACGGTGCAATTCTGAAATTTTTAGCTTTTTCCTGTTAATCCTAGCATGATAAAGAAGATTCAAAGAGAGTGAGATGCCAGCTCCTTTCATTCAGTCAGTAGCTTCAAACATTTCTGGTATATGAAAAACATGTTTTTCAATGGCAAAAATCAATGAATATTGTAAATGCACAAACAGTAATATCTCCACATTGCAAGGTGCAATTCTGAAATTTTTTGCTTTTTCCTGTTAATCCTAGCATGATAAAGAAGATTCAAAGAGAGTGAGATGCCAGCTCCTTTCATTCAGTCAGTAGCTTCAAACATTTCTGGTATATGAAAAACATGTTTTTCAATGGCAAAAATCAATGAATATTGTAAATGCACAAACAGTAATATCTCCACATTGCAAGGTGCAATTCTGAAATTTTTTGCTTTTTCCTGCTAATCCTAGCATGATAAAGAAGATTCAAAGAGAGTGAGATGCCAGCTCCTTTCATTCAGTCAGTAGCTTCAATCATTTCTGGTATATGAAAAACATGTTTTTCAATGGCAAAAATCAATGAATATTGTAAATGCACAAACAGTAATATCTCCACATTGCACGGTGCAATTCTGAAATTTTTAGCTTTTTCCTGTTAATCCTAGCATGATAAAGAAGATTCAAAGAGAGTGAGATGCCAGCTCCTTTCATTCAGTCAGTAGCTTCAAACATTTCTGGTATATGAAAAACATGTTTTTCAATGGCAAAAATCAATGAATATTGTAAATGCACAAACAGTAATATCTCCACATTGCACGGTGCAATTCTGAAATTTTTAGCTTTTTCCTGTTAATCCTAGCATGATAAAGAAGATTCAAAGAGAGTGAGATGCCAGCTCCTTTCATTCAGTCAGTAGCTTCAAACATTTCTGGTATATGAAAAACATGTTTTTCAATGGCAAAAATCAATGAATATTGTAAATGCACAAACAGTAATATCTCCACATTGCAAGGTGCAATTCTGAAATTTTTTGCTTTTTCCTACTAATCCTAGCATGATAAAGAAGATTCAAAGAGAGTGAGATGCCAGCTCCTTTCATTCAGTCAGTAGCTTCAAACATTTCTGGTATATGAAAAACATGTTTTTCAATGGCAAAAATCAATGAATATTGTAAATGCACAAACAGTAATATCTCCACATTGCACGGTGCAATTCTGAAATTTTTAGCTTTTTCCTGTTAATCCTAGCATGATAAAGAAGATTCAAAGAGAGTGAGATGCCAGCTCCTTTCATTCAGTCAGTAGCTTCAAACATTTCTGGTATATGAAAAACATGTTTTTCAATGGCAAAAATCAATGAATATTGTAAATGCACAAACAGTAATATCTCCACATTGCAAGGTGCAATTCTGAAATTTTTAGCTTTTTCCTGTTAATCCTAGCATGATAAAGAAGATTCAAAGAGAGTGAGATGCCAGCTCCTTTCATTCAGTCAGTAGCTTCAAACATTTCTGGTATATGAAAAACATGTTTTTCAATGGCAAAAATCAATGAATATTGTAAATGCACAAACAGTAATATCTCCACATTGCAAGGTGCAATTCTGAAATTTTTTGCTTTTTCCTGTTAATCCTAGCATGATAAAGAAGATTCAAAGAGAGTGAGATGCCAGCTCCTTTCATTCAGTCAGTAGCTTCAAACATTTCTGGTATATGAAAAACATGTTTTTCAATGGCAAAAATCAATGAATATTGTAAATGCACAAACAGTAATATCTCCACATTGCAAGGTGCAATTCTGAAATTTTTTGCTTTTTCCTGCTAATCCTAGCATGATAAAGAAGATTCAAAGAGAGTGAGATGCCAGCTCCTTTCATTCAGTCAGTAGCTTCAAACATTTCTGGTATATGAAAAACATGTTTTTCAATGGCAAAAATCAATGAATATTGTAAATGCACAAACAGTAATATCTCCACATTGCACGGTGCAATTCTGAAATTTTTAGCTTTTTCCTGTTAATCCTAGCATGATAAAGAAGATTCAAAGAGAGTGAGATGCCAGCTCCTTTCATTCAGTCAGTAGCTTCAAACATTTCTGGTATATGAAAAACATGTTTTTCAATGGCAAAAATCAATGAATATTGTAAATGCACAAACAGTAATATCTCCACATTGCAAGGTGCAATTCTGAAATTTTTTGCTTTTTCCTGTTAATCCTAGCATGATAAAGAAGATTCAAAGAGAGTGAGATGCCAGCTCCTTTCATTCAGTCAGTAGCTTCAAACATTTCTGGTATATGAAAAACATGTTTTTCAATGGCAAAAATCAATGAATATTGTAAATGCACAAACAGTAATATCTCCACATTGCAAGGTGCAATTCTGAAATTTTTTGCTTTTTCCTGCTAATCCTAGCATGATAAAGAAGATTCAAAGAGAGTGAGATGCCAGCTCCTTTCATTCAGTCAGTAGCTTCAATCATTTCTGGTATATGAAAAACATGTTTTTCAATGGCAAAAATCAATGAATATTGTAAATGCACAAACAGTAATATCTCCACATTGCACGGTGCAATTCTGAAATTTTTAGCTTTTTCCTGTTAATCCTAGCATGATAAAGAAGATTCAAAGAGAGTGAGATGCCAGCTCCTTTCATTCAGTCAGTAGCTTCAAACATTTCTGGTATATGAAAAACATGTTTTTCAATGGTAAAAATCAATGAATATTGTAAATGCACAAACAGTAATATCTCCACATTGCAAGGTGCAATTCTGAAATTTTTTGCTTTTTCCTGTTAATCCTAGCATGATAAAGAAGATTCAAAGAGAGTGAGATGCCAGCTCCTTTCATTCAGTCAGTAGCTTCAAACATTTCTGGTATATGAAAAACGTTTTTCAATGGCAAAAATCAATGAATATTGTAAATGCACAAACAGTAATATCTCCACATTGCAAGGTGCAATTCTGAAATTTTTTGCTTTTTCCTGCTAATCCTAGCATGATAAAGAAGATTCAAAGAGAGTGAGATGCCAGCTCCTTTCATTCAGTCAGTAGCTTCAAACATTTCTGGTATATGAAAAACATGTTTTTCAATGGCAAAAATCAATGAATATTGTAAATGCACAAACAGTAATATCTCCACATTGCACGGTGCAATTCTGAAATTTTTAGCTTTTTCCTGTTAATCCTAGCATGATAAAGAAGATTCAAAGAGAGTGAGATGCCAGCTCCTTTCATTCAGTCAGTAGCTTCAAACATTTCTGGTATATGAAAAACATGTTTTTCAATGGCAAAAATCAATGAATATTGTAAATGCACAAACAGTAATATCTCCACATTGCAAGGTGCAATTCTGAAATTTTTTGCTTTTTCCTGCTAATCCTAGCATGATAAAGAAGATTCAAAGAGAGTGAGATGCCAGCTCCTTTCATTCAGTCAGTAGCTTCAAACATTTCTGGTATATGAAAAACATGTTTTTCAATGGCAAAAATCAATGAATATTGTAAATGCACAAACAGTAATATCTCCACATTGCACGGTGCAATTCTGAAATTTTTAGCTTTTTCCTGTTAATCCTAGCATGATAAAGAAGATTCAAAGAGAGTGAGATGCCAGCTCCTTTCATTCAGTCAGTAGCTTCAAACATTTCTGGTATATGAAAAACATGTTTTTCAATGGCAAAAATCAATGAATATTGTAAATGCACAAACAGTAATATCTCCACATTGCAAGGTGCAATTCTGAAATTTTTTGCTTTTTCCTGTTAATCCTAGCATGATAAAGAAGATTCAAAGAGAGTGAGATGCCAGCTCCTTTCATTCAGTCAGTAGCTTCAAACATTTCTGGTATATGAAAAACATGTTTTTCAATGGCAAAAATCAATGAATATTGTAAATGCACAAACAGTAATATCTCCACATTGCAAGGTGCAATTCTGAAATTTTTTGCTTTTTCCTGCTAATCCTAGCATGATAAAGAAGATTCAAAGAGAGTGAGATGCCAGCTCCTTTCATTCAGTCAGTAGCTTCAAACATTTCTGGTATATGAAAAACATGTTTTTCAATGGCAAAAATCAATGAATATTGTAAATGCACAAACAGTAATATCTCCACATTGCAAGGTGCAATTCTGAAATTTTTTGCTTTTTCCTGTTAATCCTAGCATGATAAAGAAGATTCAAAGAGAGTGAGATGCCAGCTCCTTTCATTCAGTCAGTAGCTTCAAACATTTCTGGTATATGAAAAACATGTTTTTCAATGGCAAAAATCAATGAATATTGTAAATGCACAAACAGTAATATCTCCACATTGCAAGGTGCAATTCTGAAATTTTTTGCTTTTTCCTGCTAATCCTAGCATGATAAAGAAGATTCAAAGAGAGTGAGATGCCAGCTCCTTTCATTCAGTCAGTAGCTTCAAACATTTCTGGTATATGAATAACATGATGTTTTTCAATGGCAAAAATCAATGAATATTGTAAATGCACAAACAGTAATTTCTCCGCATTGCAAGGTGCAATTCTGAAATTTTTTGCTTTTTCCTGCTCCTCTTAGCATGATAAAGAAGATTCAAAGAGAGTGAGATGCCAGCTCCTTTCATTCAGTCAGTAGCTTCAATCATTTCTGGACGTTTTTCAATGGCAAAAATCAATGAATATTGTAAATGCACAAACAGTAATTTCTCCGCATTGCAAGGTGCAATTCTGAAATTTTTTGATTTTTCCTGCTCCTCTTAGCATGATAAAGAAGATTCAAAGAGAGTGAGATGCCAGCTACTTTCATTCAGTCAGTAGCTTCAAATATTTCTGGTATATGAATAACATAATGTTTTTCAATGGCAAAAATCAATGAATATTGTAAATGCACAAACAGTAATTTCTCCGCATTGCAAGGTGCAAGTCTGAAATTTTTTGATTTTTCCTGCTCCTCTTAGCATGATAAAGAAGATTCAAAGAGAGTGAGATGCCAGCTACTTTCATTCAGTCAGTAGCTTCAATCATTTCTGGACGTTTTTCAATGGTAAAAATCAATGAATATTGTAAATGCACAAACAGTAATTTCTCCACATTGCAAGGTGCAATTCTGAAATTTTTTGCTTTTTCCTGCTCCTCTTAGCATGATAAAGAAGATTCAAAGAGAGTGAGATGCCAGCTCCTTTCATTCAGTCAGTAGCTTCAAACATTTCTGGTATATGAATAACATGATGTTTTTCAATGGCAAAAATCAATGAATATTGTAAATGCACAAACAGTAATTTCTCCGCATTGCAAGGTGCAATTCTGAAATTTTTTGCTTTTTCCTGCTCCTCTTAGCATGATAAAGAAGATTCAAAGAGAGTGAGATGCCAGCTCCTTTCATTCAGTCAGTAGCTTCAATCATTTCTGGATGTTTTTCAATGGCAAAAATCAATGAATATTGTAAATGCACAAACTGTAATTTCTCCGCATTGCAAGGTGCAATTCTGAAATTTTTTGCTTTTTCCTGCTCCTCTTAGCATGATAAAGAAGATTCAAAGAGAGTGAGATGCCAGCTCCTTTCATTCAGTCAGTAGCTTCAATCATTTCTGGACGTTTTTCAATGGCAAAAATCAATGAATATTGTAAATGCACAAACAGTAATTTCTCCGCATTGCAAGGTGCAATTCTGAAATTTTTTGCTTTTTCCTGCTCCTCTTAGCATGATAAAGAAGATTCAAAGAGAGTGAGATGCCAGCTCCTTTCATTCAGTCAGTACCTTCAATCATTTCTGGACGTTTTTCAATGGCAAAAATCAATGAATATTGTAAATGCACAAACAGTAATTTCTCCGCATTGCAAGGTGCAATTCTGAAATTTTTTGCTTTTTCCCGCTCCTCTTAGCATGATAAAGAAGATTCAAAGAGAGTGAGGTGCCAGCTCCTTTCATTCAGTCAGTAGCTTCAAACATTTCTGGTATATGAATAACATGTTTTTCAATGGCAAAAATCAATGAATATTGTAAATGCACAAACAGTAATTTCTCCGCATTGCAAGGTGCAATTCTGAAATTTTTTGATTTTTCCTGCTCCTCTTAGCATGATAAAGAAGATTCAAAGAGAGTGAGATGCCAGCTCCTTTCATTCAGTCAGTAGCTTCAATCATTTCTGGTATATGAAAAACATGTTTTTCAATGGCAAAAATCAATGAATATTGTAAATGCACAAACAGTAATATCTCCACATTGCACGGTGCAATTCTGAAATTTTTAGCTTTTTCCTGTTAATCCTAGCATGATAAAGAAGATTCAAAGAGAGTGAGATGCCAGCTCCTTTCATTCAGTCAGTAGCTTCAAACATTTCTGGTATATGAAAAACATGTTTTTCAATGGCAAAAATCAATGAATATTGTAAATGCACAAACAGTAATATCTCCACATTGCAAGGTGCAATTCTGAAATTTTTTGCTTTTTCCTGTTAATCCTAGCATGATAAAGAAGATTCAAAGAGAGTGAGATGCCAGCTCCTTTCATTCAGTCAGTAGCTTCAAACATTTCTGGTATATGAAAAACATGTTTTTCAATGGCAAAAATCAATGAATATTGTAAATGCACAAACAGTAATATCTCCACATTGCAAGGTGCAATTCTGAAATTTTTTGCTTTTTCCTGCTAATCCTAGCATGATAAAGAAGATTCAAAGAGAGTGAGATGCCAGCTCCTTTCATTCAGTCAGTAGCTTCAAACATTTCTGGTATATGAAAAACATGTTTTTCAATGGCAAAAATCAATGAATATTGTAAATGCACAAACAGTAATATCTCCACATTGCACGGTGCAATTCTGAAATTTTTAGCTTTTTCCTGTTAATCCTAGCATGATAAAGAAGATTCAAAGAGAGTGAGATGCCAGCTCCTTTCATTCAGTCAGTAGCTTCAAACATTTCTGGTATATGAAAAACATGTTTTTCAATGGCAAAAATCAATGAATATTGTAAATGCACAAACAGTAATATCTCCACATTGCAAGGTGCAATTCTGAAATTTTTTGCTTTTTCCTGCTAATCCTAGCATGATAAAGAAGATTCAAAGAGAGTGAGATGCCAGCTCCTTTCATTCAGTCAGTAGCTTCAAACATTTCTGGTATATGAAAAACATGTTTTTCAATGGCAAAAATCAATGAATATTGTAAATGCACAAACAGTAATATCTCCACATTGCACGGTGCAATTCTGAAATTTTTAGCTTTTTCCTGTTAATCCTAGCATGATAAAGAAGATTCAAAGAGAGTGAGATGCCAGCTCCTTTCATTCAGTCAGTAGCTTCAAACATTTCTGGTATATGAAAAACATGTTTTTCAATGGCAAAAATCAATGAATATTGTAAATGCACAAACAGTAATATCTCCACATTGCAAGGTGCAATTCTGAAATTTTTTGCTTTTTCCTGTTAATCCTAGCATGATAAAGAAGATTCAAAGAGAGTGAGATGCCAGCTCCTTTCATTCAGTCAGTAGCTTCAAACATTTCTGGTATATGAAAAACATGTTTTTCAATGGCAAAAATCAATGAATATTGTAAATGCACAAACAGTAATATCTCCACATTGCAAGGTGCAATTCTGAAATTTTTTGCTTTTTCCTGCTAATCCTAGCATGATAAAGAAGATTCAAAGAGAGTGAGATGCCAGCTCCTTTCATTCAGTCAGTAGCTTCAAACATTTCTGGTATATGAAAAACATGTTTTTCAATGGCAAAAATCAATGAATATTGTAAATGCACAAACAGTAATATCTCCACATTGCACGGTGCAATTCTGAAATTTTTAGCTTTTTCCTGTTAATCCTAGCATGATAAAGAAGATTCAAAGAGAGTGAGATGCCAGCTCCTTTCATTCAGTCAGTAGCTTCAAACATTTCTGGTATATGAAAAACATGTTTTTCAATGGCAAAAATCAATGAATATTGTAAATGCACAAACAGTAATATCTCCACATTGCAAGGTGCAATTCTGAAATTTTTTGCTTTTTCCTGTTAATCCTAGCATGATAAAGAAGATTCAAAGAGAGTGAGATGCCAGCTCCTTTCATTCAGTCAGTAGCTTCAAACATTTCTGGTATATGAAAAACATGTTTTTCAATGGCAAAAATCAATGAATATTGTAAATGCACAAACAGTAATATCTCCACATTGCAAGGTGCAATTCTGAAATTTTTTGCTTTTTCCTGCTAATCCTAGCATGATAAAGAAGATTCAAAGAGAGTGAGATGCCAGCTCCTTTCATTCAGTCAGTAGCTTCAAACATTTCTGGTATATGAAAAACATGTTTTTCAATGGCAAAAATCAATGAATATTGTAAATGCACAAACAGTAATATCTCCACATTGCACGGTGCAATTCTGAAATTTTTAGCTTTTTCCTGTTAATCCTAGCATGATAAAGAAGATTCAAAGAGAGTGAGATGCCAGCTCCTTTCATTCAGTCAGTAGCTTCAAACATTTCTGGTATATGAAAAACATGTTTTTCAATGGCAAAAATCAATGAATATTGTAAATGCACAAACAGTAATATCTCCACATTGCAAGGTGCAATTCTGAAATTTTTTGCTTTTTCCTGCTAATCCTAGCATGATAAAGAAGATTCAAAGAGAGTGAGATGCCAGCTCCTTTCATTCAGTCAGTAGCTTCAAACATTTCTGGTATATGAAAAACATGTTTTTCAATGGCAAAAATCAATGAATATTGTAAATGCACAAACAGTAATATCTCCACATTGCACGGTGCAATTCTGAAATTTTTAGCTTTTTCCTGTTAATCCTAGCATGATAAAGAAGATACAAAGAGAGTGAGATGCCAGCTCCTTTCATTCAGTCAGTAGCTTCAAACATTTCTGGTATATGAAAAACATGTTTTTCAATGGCAAAAATCAATGAATATTGTAAATGCACAAACAGTAATATCTCCACATTGCACGGTGCAATTCTGAAATTTTTAGCTTTTTCCTGTTAATCCTAGCATGATAAAGAAGATTCAAAGAGAGTGAGATGCCAGCTCCTTTCATTCAGTCAGTAGCTTCAAACATTTCTGGTATATGAAAAACATGTTTTTCAATGGCAAAAATCAATGAATATTGTAAATGCACAAACAGTAATATCTCCACATTGCAAGGTGCAATTCTGAAATTTTTTGCTTTTTCCTGCTAATCCTAGCATGATAAAGAAGATTCAAAGAGAGTGAGATGCCAGCTCCTTTCATTGTCAGTAGCTTCAAACATTTCTGGTATATGAAAAACATGTTTTTCAATGGCAAAAATCAATGAATATTGTAAATGCACAAACAGTAATATCTCCACATTGCACGGTGCAATTCTGAAATTTTTAGCTTTTTCCTGTTAATCCTAGCATGATAAAGAAGATTCAAAGAGAGTGAGATGCCAGCTCCTTTCATTCAGTCAGTAGCTTCAAACATTTCTGGTATATGAAAAACATGTTTTTCAATGGCAAAAATCAATGAATATTGTAAATGCACAAACAGTAATATCTCCACATTGCAAGGTGCAATTCTGAAATTTTTAGCTTTTTCCTGTTAATCCTAGCATGATAAAGAAGATTCAAAGAGAGTGAGATGCCAGCTCCTTTCATTCAGTCAGTAGCTTCAAACATTTCTGGTATATGAAAAACATGTTTTTCAATGGCAAAAATCAATGAATATTGTAAATGCACAAACAGTAATATCTCCACATTGCACGGTGCAATTATGAAATTTTTAGCTTTTTCCTGTTAATCCTAGCATGATAAAGAAGATTCAAAGAGAGTGAGATGCCAGCTCCTTTCATTCAGTCAGTAGCTTCAAACATTTCTGGTATATGAAAAACATGTTTTTCAATGGCAAAAATCAATGAATATTGTAAATGCACAAACAGTAATATCTCCACATTGCAAGGTGCAATTCTGAAATTTTTAGCTTTTTCCTGTTAATCCTAGCATGATAAAGAAGATTCAAAGAGAGTGAGATGCCAGCTCCTTTCATTCAGTCAGTAGCTTCAAACATTTCTGGTATATGAAAAACATGTTTTTCAATGGCAAAAATCAATGAATATTGTAAATGCACAAACAGTAATATCTCCACATTGCACGGTGCAATTCTGAAATTTTTAGCTTTTTCCTGTTAATCCTAGCATGATAAAGAAGATTCAAAGAGAGTGAGATGCCAGCTCCTTTCATTCAGTCAGTAGCTTCAAACATTTCTGGTATATGAAAAACATGTTTTTCAATGGCAAAAATCAATGAATATTGTAAATGCACAAACAGTAATATCTCCACATTGCAAGGTGCAATTCTGAAATTTTTAGCTTTTTCCTGTTAATCCTAGCATGATAAAGAAGATTCAAAGAGAGTGAGATGCCAGCTCCTTTCATTCAGTCAGTAGCTTCAAACATTTCTGGTATATGAAAAACATGTTTTTCAATGGCAAAAATCAATGAATATTGTAAATGCACAAACAGTAATATCTCCACATTGCAAGGTGCAATTCTGAAATTTTTTGCTTTTTCCTGTTAATCCTAGCATGATAAAGAAGATTCAAAGAGAGTGAGATGCCAGCTCCTTTCATTCAGTCAGTAGCTTCAAACATTTCTGGTATATGAAAAACATGTTTTTCAATGGCAAAAATCAATGAATATTGTAAATGCACAAACAGTAATATCTCCACATTGCAGGGTGCAATTCTGAAATTTTTTGCTTTTTCCTGCTAATCCTAGCATGATAAAGAAGATTCAAAGAGAGTGAGATGCCAGCTCCTTTCATTCAGTCAGTAGCTTCAAACATTTCTGGTATATGAAAAACATGTTTTTCAATGGCAAAAATCAATGAATATTGTAAATGCACAAACAGTAATATCTCCACATTGCACGGTGCAATTCTGAAATTTTTAGCTTTTTCCTGTTAATCCTAGCATGATAAAGAAGATTCAAAGAGAGTGAGATGCCAGCTCCTTTCATTCAGTCAGTAGCTTCAAACATTTCTGGTATATGAAAAACATGTTTTTCAATGGCAAAAATCAATGAATATTGTAAATGCACAAACAGTAATATCTCCACATTGCAAGGTGCAATTCTGAAATTTTTAGCTTTTTCCTGTTAATCCTAGCATGATAAAGAAGATTCAAAGAGAGTGAGATGCCAGCTCCTTTCATTCAGTCAGTAGCTTCAAACATTTCTGGTATATGAAAAACATGTTTTTCAATGGCAAAAATCAATGAATATTGTAAATGCACAAACAGTAATATCTCCACATTGCAAGGTGCAATTCTGAAATTTTTTGCTTTTTCCTGTTAATCCTAGCATGATAAAGAAGATTCAAAGAGAGTGAGATGCCAGCTCCTTTCATTCAGTCAGTAGCTTCAAACATTTCTGGTATATGAAAAACATGTTTTTCAATGGCAAAAATCAATGAATATTGTAAATGCACAAACAGTAATATCTCCACATTGCAAGGTGCAATTCTGAAATTTTTTGCTTTTTCCTGCTAATCCTAGCATGATAAAGAAGATTCAAAGAGAGTGAGATGCCAGCTCCTTTCATTCAGTCAGTAGCTTCAAACATTTCTGGTATATGAAAAACATGTTTTTCAATGGCAAAAATCAATGAATATTGTAAATGCACAAACAGTAATATCTCCACATTGCACGGTGCAATTCTGAAATTTTTAGCTTTTTCCTGTTAATCCTAGCATGATAAAGAAGATTCAAAGAGAGTGAGATGCCAGCTCCTTTCATTCAGTCAGTAGCTTCAAACATTTCTGGTATATGAAAAACATGTTTTTCAATGGCAAAAATCAATGAATATTGTAAATGCACAAACAGTAATATCTCCACATTGCAAGGTGCAATTCTGAAATTTTTTGCTTTTTCCTGTTAATCCTAGCATGATAAAGAAGATTCAAAGAGAGTGAGATGCCAGCTCCTTTCATTCAGTCAGTAGCTTCAAACATTTCTGGTATATGAAAAACATGTTTTTCAATGGCAAAAATCAATGAATATTGTAAATGCACAAACAGTAATATCTCCACATTGCAAGGTGCAATTCTGAAATTTTTTGCTTTTTCCTGCTAATCCTAGCATGATAAAGAAGATTCAAAGAGAGTGAGATGCCAGCTCCTTTCATTCAGTCAGTAGCTTCAATCATTTCTGGTATATGAAAAACATGTTTTTCAATGGCAAAAATCAATGAATATTGTAAATGCACAAACAGTAATATCTCCACATTGCACGGTGCAATTCTGAAATTTTTAGCTTTTTCCTGTTAATCCTAGCATGATAAAGAAGATTCAAAGAGAGTGAGATGCCAGCTCCTTTCATTCAGTCAGTAGCTTCAAACATTTCTGGTATATGAAAAACATGTTTTTCAATGGCAAAAATCAATGAATATTGTAAATGCACAAACAGTAATATCTCCACATTGCAAGGTGCAATTCTGAAATTTTTTGCTTTTTCCTGCTAATCCTAGCATGATAAAGAAGATTCAAAGAGAGTGAGATGCCAGCTCCTTTCATTCAGTCAGTAGCTTCAAACATTTCTGGTATATGAAAAACATGTTTTTCAATGGCAAAAATCAATGAATATTGTAAATGCACAAACAGTAATATCTCCACATTGCACGGTGCAATTCTGAAATTTTTAGCTTTTTCCTGTTAATCCTAGCATGATAAAGAAGATTCAAAGAGAGTGAGATGCCAGCTCCTTTCATTCAGTCAGTAGCTTCAAACATTTCTGGTATATGAAAAACATGTTTTTCAATGGCAAAAATCAATGAATATTGTAAATGCACAAACAGTAATATCTCCACATTGCAAGGTGCAATTCTGAAATTTTTAGCTTTTTCCTGTTAATCCTAGCATGATAAAGAAGATTCAAAGAGAGTGAGATGCCAGCTCCTTTCATTCAGTCAGTAGCTTCAAACATTTCTGGTATATGAAAAACATGTTTTTCAATGGCAAAAATCAATGAATATTGTAAATGCACAAACAGTAATATCTCCACATTGCAAGGTGCAATTCTGAAATTTTTTGCTTTTTCCTGTTAATCCTAGCATGATAAAGAAGATTCAAAGAGAGTGAGATGCCAGCTCCTTTCATTCAGTCAGTAGCTTCAAACATTTCTGGTATATGAAAAACATGTTTTTCAATGGCAAAAATCAATGAATATTGTAAATGCACAAACAGTAATATCTCCACATTGCAAGGTGCAATTCTGAAATTTTTTGCTTTTTCCTGCTAATCCTAGCATGATAAAGAAGATTCAAAGAGAGTGAGATGCCAGCTCCTTTCATTCAGTCAGTAGCTTCAAACATTTCTGGTATATGAAAAACATGTTTTTCAATGGCAAAAATCAATGAATATTGTAAATGCACAAACAGTAATATCTCCACATTGCACGGTGCAATTCTGAAATTTTTAGCTTTTTCCTGTTAATCCTAGCATGATAAAGAAGATTCAAAGAGAGTGAGATGCCAGCTCCTTTCATTCAGTCAGTAGCTTCAAACATTTCTGGTATATGAAAAACATGTTTTTCAATGGCAAAAATCAATGAATATTGTAAATGCACAAACAGTAATATCTCCACATTGCAAGGTGCAATTCTGAAATTTTTTGCTTTTTCCTGTTAATCCTAGCATGATAAAGAAGATTCAAAGAGAGTGAGATGCCAGCTCCTTTCATTCAGTCAGTAGCTTCAAACATTTCTGGTATATGAAAAACATGTTTTTCAATGGCAAAAATCAATGAATATTGTAAATGCACAAACAGTAATATCTCCACATTGCAAGGTGCAATTCTGAAATTTTTTGCTTTTTCCTGCTAATCCTAGCATGATAAAGAAGATTCAAAGAGAATGAGATGCCAGCTCCTTTCATTCAGTCAGTAGCTTCAATCATTTCTGGTATATGAAAAACATGTTTTTCAAAGGCAAAAATCAATGAATATTGTAAATGCACAAACAGTAATATCTCCACATTGCACGGTGCAATTCTGAAATTTTTAGCTTTTTCCTGTTAATCCTAGCATGATAAAGAAGATTCAAAGAGAGTGAGATGCCAGCTCCTTTCATTCAGTCAGTAGCTTCAAACATTTCTGGTATATGAAAAACATGTTTTTCAATGGCAAAAATCAATGAATATTGTAAATGCACAAACAGTAATATCTCCACATTGCACGGTGCAATTCTGAAATTTTTAGCTTTTTCCTGTTAATCCTAGCATGATAAAGAAGATTCAAAGAGAGTGAGATGCCAGCTCCTTTCATTCAGTCAGTAGCTTCAAACATTTCTGGTATATGAAAAACATGTTTTTCAATGGCAAAAATCAATGAATATTGTAAATGCACAAACAGTAATATCTCCACATTGCAAGGTGCAATTCTGAAATTTTTTGCTTTTTCCTGCTAATCCTAGCATGATAAAGAAGATTCAAAGAGAGTGAGATGCCAGCTCCTTTCATTCAGTCAGTAGCTTCAAACATTTCTGGTATATGAAAAACATGTTTTTCAATGGCAAAAATCAATGAATATTGTAAATGCACAAACAGTAATATCTCCACATTGCACGGTGCAATTCTGAAATTTTTAGCTTTTTCCTGTTAATCCTAGCATGATAAAGAAGATTCAAAGAGAGTGAGATGCCAGCTCCTTTCATTCAGTCAGTAGCTTCAAACATTTCTGGTATATGAAAAACATGTTTTTCAATGGCAAAAATCAATGAATATTGTAAATGCACAAACAGTAATATCTCCACATTGCAAGGTGCAATTCTGAAATTTTTAGCTTTTTCCTGTTAATCCTAGCATGATAAAGAAGATTCAAAGAGAGTGAGATGCCAGCTCCTTTCATTCAGTCAGTAGCTTCAAACATTTCTGGTGTTTTTCAATGGCAAAAATCAATGAATATTGTAAATGCACAAACAGTAATATCTCCACATTGCAAGGTGCAATTCTGAAATTTTTTGCTTTTTCCTGTTAATCCTAGCATGATAAAGAAGATTCAAAGAGAGTGAGATGCCAGCTCCTTTCATTCAGTCAGTAGCTTCAAACATTTCTGGTATATGAAAAACATGTTTTTCAATGGCAAAAATCAATGAATATTGTAAATGCACAAACAGTAATATCTCCACATTGCAAGGTGCAATTCTGAAATTTTTTGCTTTTTCCTGCTAATCCTAGCATGATAAAGAAGATTCAAAGAGAGTGAGATGCCAGCTCCTTTCATTCAGTCAGTAGCTTCAAACATTTCTGGTATATGAAAAACATGTTTTTCAATGGCAAAAATCAATGAATATTGTAAATGCACAAACAGTAATATCTCCACATTGCACGGTGCAATTCTGAAATTTTTAGCTTTTTCCTGTTAATCCTAGCATGATAAAGAAGATTCAAAGAGAGTGAGATGCCAGCTCCTTTCATTCAGTCAGTAGCTTCAAACATTTCTGGTATATGAAAAACATGTTTTTCAATGGCAAAAATCAATGAATATTGTAAATGCACAAACAGTAATATCTCCACATTGCAAGGTGCAATTCTGAAATTTTTTGCTTTTTCCTGTTAATCCTAGCATGATAAAGAAGATTCAAAGAGAGTGAGATGCCAGCTCCTTTCATTCAGTCAGTAGCTTCAAACATTTCTGGTATATGAAAAACATGTTTTTCAATGGCAAAAATCAATGAATATTGTAAATGCACAAACAGTAATATCTCCACATTGCAAGGTGCAATTCTGAAATTTTTTGCTTTTTCCTGCTAATCCTAGCATGATAAAGAAGATTCAAAGAGAGTGAGATGCCAGCTCCTTTCATTCAGTCAGTAGCTTCAATCATTTCTGGTATATGAAAAACATGTTTTTCAATGGCAAAAATCAATGAATATTGTAAATGCACAAACAGTAATATCTCCACATTGCACGGTGCAATTCTGAAATTTTTAGCTTTTTCCTGTTAATCCTAGCATGATAAAGAAGATTCAAAGAGAGTGAGATGCCAGCTCCTTTCATTCAGTCAGTAGCTTCAAACATTTCTGGTATATGAAAAACATGTTTTTCAATGGTAAAAATCAATGAATATTGTAAATGCACAAACAGTAATATCTCCACATTGCAAGGTGCAATTCTGAAATTTTTTGCTTTTTCCTGTTAATCCTAGCATGATAAAGAAGATTCAAAGAGAGTGAGATGCCAGCTCCTTTCATTCAGTCAGTAGCTTCAAACATTTCTGGTATATGAAAAACGTTTTTCAATGGCAAAAATCAATGAATATTGTAAATGCACAAACAGTAATATCTCCACATTGCAAGGTGCAATTCTGAAATTTTTTGCTTTTTCCTGCTAATCCTAGCATGATAAAGAAGATTCAAAGAGAGTGAGATGCCAGCTCCTTTCATTCAGTCAGTAGCTTCAAACATTTCTGGTATATGAAAAACATGTTTTTCAATGGCAAAAATCAATGAATATTGTAAATGCACAAACAGTAATATCTCCACATTGCACGGTGCAATTCTGAAATTTTTAGCTTTTTCCTGTTAATCCTAGCATGATAAAGAAGATTCAAAGAGAGTGAGATGCCAGCTCCTTTCATTCAGTCAGTAGCTTCAAACATTTCTGGTATATGAAAAACATGTTTTTCAATGGCAAAAATCAATGAATATTGTAAATGCACAAACAGTAATATCTCCACATTGCAAGGTGCAATTCTGAAATTTTTTGCTTTTTCCTGCTAATCCTAGCATGATAAAGAAGATTCAAAGAGAGTGAGATGCCAGCTCCTTTCATTCAGTCAGTAGCTTCAAACATTTCTGGTATATGAAAAACATGTTTTTCAATGGCAAAAATCAATGAATATTGTAAATGCACAAACAGTAATATCTCCACATTGCACGGTGCAATTCTGAAATTTTTAGCTTTTTCCTGTTAATCCTAGCATTATAAAGAAGATTCAAAGAGAGTGAGATGCCAGCTCCTTTCATTCAGTCAGTAGCTTCAAACATTTCTGGTATATGAAAAACATGTTTTTCAATGGCAAAAATCAATGAATATTGTAAATGCACAAACAGTAATATCTCCACATTGCAAGGTGCAATTCTGAAATTTTTTGCTTTTTCCTGTTAATCCTAGCATGATAAAGAAGATTCAAAGAGAGTGAGATGCCAGCTCCTTTCATTCAGTCAGTAGCTTCAAACATTTCTGGTATATGAAAAACATGTTTTTCAATGGCAAAAATCAATGAATATTGTAAATGCACAAACAGTAATATCTCCACATTGCAAGGTGCAATTCTGAAATTTTTTGCTTTTTCCTGCTAATCCTAGCATGATAAAGAAGATTCAAAGAGAGTGAGATGCCAGCTCCTTTCATTCAGTCAGTAGCTTCAAACATTTCTGGTATATGAAAAACATGTTTTTCAATGGCAAAAATCAATGAATATTGTAAATGCACAAACAGTAATATCTCCACATTGCAAGGTGCAATTCTGAAATTTTTTGCTTTTTCCTGTTAATCCTAGCATGATAAAGAAGATTCAAAGAGAGTGAGATGCCAGCTCCTTTCATTCAGTCAGTAGCTTCAAACATTTCTGGTATATGAAAAACATGTTTTTCAATGGCAAAAATCAATGAATATTGTAAATGCACAAACAGTAATATCTCCACATTGCAAGGTGCAATTCTGAAATTTTTTGCTTTTTCCTGCTAATCCTAGCATGATAAAGAAGATTCAAAGAGAGTGAGATGCCAGCTCCTTTCATTCAGTCAGTAGCTTCAAACATTTCTGGTATATGAATAACATGATGTTTTTCAATGGCAAAAATCAATGAATATTGTAAATGCACAAACAGTAATTTCTCCGCATTGCAAGGTGCAATTCTGAAATTTTTTGCTTTTTCCTGCTCCTCTTAGCATGATAAAGAAGATTCAAAGAGAGTGAGATGCCAGCTCCTTTCATTCAGTCAGTAGCTTCAATCATTTCTGGACGTTTTTCAATGGCAAAAATCAATGAATATTGTAAATGCACAAACAGTAATTTCTCCGCATTGCAAGGTGCAATTCTGAAATTTTTTGATTTTTCCTGCTCCTCAGCATGATAAAGAAGATTCAAAGAGAGTGAGATGCCAGCTACTTTCATTCAGTCAGTAGCTTCAAACATTTCTGGTATATGAATAACATAATGTTTTTCAATGGCAAAAATCAATGAATATTGTAAATGCACAAACAGTAATTTCTCCGCATTGCAAGGTGCAAGTCTGAAATTTTTTGCTTTTTCCTGCTCCTCTTAGCATGATAAAGAAGATTCAAAGAGAGTGAGATGCCAGCTACTTTCATTCAGTCAGTAGCTTCAATCATTTCTGGACGTTTTTCAATGGTAAAAATCAATGAATATTGTAAATGCACAAACAGTAATTTCTCCACATTGCAAGGTGCAATTCTGAAATTTTTTGCTTTTTCCTGCTCCTCTTAGCATGATAAAGAAGATTCAAAGAGAGTGAGATGCCAGCTCCTTTCATTCAGTCAGTAGCTTCAAACATTTCTGGTATATGAATAACATGATGTTTTTCAATGGCAAAAATCAATGAATATTGTAAATGCACAAACAGTAATTTCTCCGCATTGCAAGGTGCAATTCTGAAATTTTTTGCTTTTTCCTGCTCCTCTTAGCATGATAAAGAAGATTCAAAGAGAGTGAGATGCCAGCTCCTTTCATTCAGTCAGTAGCTTCAATCATTTCTGGATGTTTTTCAATGGCAAAAATCAATGAATATTGTAAATGCACAAACTGTAATTTCTCCGCATTGCAAGGTGCAATTCTGAAATTTTTTGCTTTTTCCTGCTCCTCTTAGCATGATAAAGAAGATTCAAAGAGAGTGAGATGCCAGCTCCTTTCATTCAGTCAGTAGCTTCAATCATTTCTGGACGTTTTTCAATGGCAAAAATCAATGAATATTGTAAATGCACAAACAGTAATTTCTCCGCATTGCAAGGTGCAATTCTGAAATTTTTTGCTTTTTCCTGCTCCTCTTAGCATGATAAAGAAGATTCAAAGAGAGTGAGATGCCAGCTCCTTTCATTCAGTCAGTACCTTCAATCATTTCTGGACGTTTTTCAATGGCAAAAATCAATGAATATTGTAAATGCACAAACAGTAATTTCTCCGCATTGCAAGGTGCAATTCTGAAATTTTTTGCTTTTTCCCGCTCCTCTTAGCATGATAAAGAAGATTCAAAGAGAGTGAGGTGCCAGCTCCTTTCATTCAGTCAGTAGCTTCAAACATTTCTGGTATATGAATAACATGTTTTTCAATGGCAAAAATCAATGAATATTGTAAATGCACAAACAGTAATTTCTCCGCATTGCAAGGTGCAATTCTGAAATTTTTTGATTTTTCCTGCTCCTCTTAGCATGATAAAGAAGATTCAAAGAGAGTGAGATGCCAGCTCCTTTCATTCAGTCAGTAGCTTCAATCATTTCTGGTATATGAAAAACATGTTTTTCAATGGCAAAAATCAATGAATATTGTAAATGCACAAACAGTAATATCTCCACATTGCACGGTGCAATTCTGAAATTTTTAGCTTTTTCCTGTTAATCCTAGCATGATAAAGAAGATTCAAAGAGAGTGAGATGCCAGCTCCTTTCATTCAGTCAGTAGCTTCAAACATTTCTGGTATATGAAAAACATGTTTTTCAATGGCAAAAATCAATGAATATTGTAAATGCACAAACAGTAATATCTCCACATTGCAAGGTGCAATTCTGAAATTTTTTGCTTTTTCCTGTTAATCCTAGCATGATAAAGAAGATTCAAAGAGAGTGAGATGCCAGCTCCTTTCATTCAGTCAGTAGCTTCAAACATTTCTGGTATATGAAAAACATGTTTTTCAATGGCAAAAATCAATGAATATTGTAAATGCACAAACAGTAATATCTCCACATTGCAAGGTGCAATTCTGAAATTTTTTGCTTTTTCCTGCTAATCCTAGCATGATAAAGAAGATTCAAAGAGAGTGAGATGCCAGCTCCTTTCATTCAGTCAGTAGCTTCAAACATTTCTGGTATATGAAAAACATGTTTTTCAATGGCAAAAATCAATGAATATTGTAAATGCACAAACAGTAATATCTCCACATTGCACGGTGCAATTCTGAAATTTTTAGCTTTTTCCTGTTAATCCTAGCATGATAAAGAAGATTCAAAGAGAGTGAGATGCCAGCTCCTTTCATTCAGTCAGTAGCTTCAAACATTTCTGGTATATGAAAAACATGTTTTTCAATGGCAAAAATCAATGAATATTGTAAATGCACAAACAGTAATATCTCCACATTGCAAGGTGCAATTCTGAAATTTTTTGCTTTTTCCTGCTAATCCTAGCATGATAAAGAAGATTCAAAGAGAGTGAGATGCCAGCTCCTTTCATTCAGTCAGTAGCTTCAAACATTTCTGGTATATGAAAAACATGTTTTTCAATGGCAAAAATCAATGAATATTGTAAATGCACAAACAGTAATATCTCCACATTGCACGGTGCAATTCTGAAATTTTTAGCTTTTTCCTGTTAATCCTAGCATGATAAAGAAGATTCAAAGAGAGTGAGATGCCAGCTCCTTTCATTCAGTCAGTAGCTTCAAACATTTCTGGTATATGAAAAACATGTTTTTCAATGGCAAAAATCAATGAATATTGTAAATGCACAAACAGTAATATCTCCACATTGCAAGGTGCAATTCTGAAATTTTTTGCTTTTTCCTGTTAATCCTAGCATGATAAAGAAGATTCAAAGAGAGTGAGATGCCAGCTCCTTTCATTCAGTCAGTAGCTTCAAACATTTCTGGTATATGAAAAACATGTTTTTCAATGGCAAAAATCAATGAATATTGTAAATGCACAAACAGTAATATCTCCACATTGCAAGGTGCAATTCTGAAATTTTTTGCTTTTTCCTGCTAATCCTAGCATGATAAAGAAGATTCAAAGAGAGTGAGATGCCAGCTCCTTTCATTCAGTCAGTAGCTTCAAACATTTCTGGTATATGAAAAACATGTTTTTCAATGGCAAAAATCAATGAATATTGTAAATGCACAAACAGTAATATCTCCACATTGCACGGTGCAATTCTGAAATTTTTAGCTTTTTCCTGTTAATCCTAGCATGATAAAGAAGATTCAAAGAGAGTGAGATGCCAGCTCCTTTCATTCAGTCAGTAGCTTCAAACATTTCTGGTATATGAAAAACATGTTTTTCAATGGCAAAAATCAATGAATATTGTAAATGCACAAACAGTAATATCTCCACATTGCAAGGTGCAATTCTGAAATTTTTTGCTTTTTCCTGTTAATCCTAGCATGATAAAGAAGATTCAAAGAGAGTGAGATGCCAGCTCCTTTCATTCAGTCAGTAGCTTCAAACATTTCTGGTATATGAAAAACATGTTTTTCAATGGCAAAAATCAATGAATATTGTAAATGCACAAACAGTAATATCTCCACATTGCAAGGTGCAATTCTGAAATTTTTTGCTTTTTCCTGCTAATCCTAGCATGATAAAGAAGATTCAAAGAGAGTGAGATGCCAGCTCCTTTCATTCAGTCAGTAGCTTCAAACATTTCTGGTATATGAAAAACATGTTTTTCAATGGCAAAAATCAATGAATATTGTAAATGCACAAACAGTAATATCTCCACATTGCACGGTGCAATTCTGAAATTTTTAGCTTTTTCCTGTTAATCCTAGCATGATAAAGAAGATTCAAAGAGAGTGAGATGCCAGCTCCTTTCATTCAGTCAGTAGCTTCAAACATTTCTGGTATATGAAAAACATGTTTTTCAATGGCAAAAATCAATGAATATTGTAAATGCACAAACAGTAATATCTCCACATTGCAAGGTGCAATTCTGAAATTTTTTGCTTTTTCCTGCTAATCCTAGCATGATAAAGAAGATTCAAAGAGAGTGAGATGCCAGCTCCTTTCATTCAGTCAGTAGCTTCAAACATTTCTGGTATATGAAAAACATGTTTTTCAATGGCAAAAATCAATGAATATTGTAAATGCACAAACAGTAATATCTCCACATTGCACGGTGCAATTCTGAAATTTTTAGCTTTTTCCTGTTAATCCTAGCATGATAAAGAAGATTCAAAGAGAGTGAGATGCCAGCTCCTTTCATTCAGTCAGTAGCTTCAAACATTTCTGGTATATGAAAAACATGTTTTTCAATGGCAAAAATCAATGAATATTGTAAATGCACAAACAGTAATTTCTCCGCATTGCAAGGTGCAATTCTGAAATTTTTTGATTTTTCCTGCTCCTCAGCATGATAAAGAAGATTCAAAGAGAGTGAGATGCCAGCTACTTTCATTCAGTCAGTAGCTTCAAACATTTCTGGTATATGAATAACATAATGTTTTTCAATGGCAAAAATCAATGAATATTGTAAATGCACAAACAGTAATTTCTCCGCATTGCAAGGTGCAAGTCTGAAATTTTTTGCTTTTTCCTGCTCCTCTTAGCATGATAAAGAAGATTCAAAGAGAGTGAGATGCCAGCTACTTTCATTCAGTCAGTAGCTTCAATCATTTCTGGACGTTTTTCAATGGTAAAAATCAATGAATATTGTAAATGCACAAACAGTAATTTCTCCACATTGCAAGGTGCAATTCTGAAATTTTTTGCTTTTTCCTGCTCCTCTTAGCATGATAAAGAAGATTCAAAGAGAGTGAGATGCCAGCTCCTTTCATTCAGTCAGTAGCTTCAAACATTTCTGGTATATGAATAACATGATGTTTTTCAATGGCAAAAATCAATGAATATTGTAAATGCACAAACAGTAATTTCTCCGCATTGCAAGGTGCAATTCTGAAATTTTTTGCTTTTTCCTGCTCCTCTTAGCATGATAAAGAAGATTCAAAGAGAGTGAGATGCCAGCTCCTTTCATTCAGTCAGTAGCTTCAATCATTTCTGGATGTTTTTCAATGGCAAAAATCAATGAATATTGTAAATGCACAAACTGTAATTTCTCCGCATTGCAAGGTGCAATTCTGAAATTTTTTGCTTTTTCCTGCTCCTCTTAGCATGATAAAGAAGATTCAAAGAGAGTGAGATGCCAGCTCCTTTCATTCAGTCAGTAGCTTCAATCATTTCTGGACGTTTTTCAATGGCAAAAATCAATGAATATTGTAAATGCACAAACAGTAATTTCTCCGCATTGCAAGGTGCAATTCTGAAATTTTTTGCTTTTTCCTGCTCCTCTTAGCATGATAAAGAAGATTCAAAGAGAGTGAGATGCCAGCTCCTTTCATTCAGTCAGTACCTTCAATCATTTCTGGACGTTTTTCAATGGCAAAAATCAATGAATATTGTAAATGCACAAACAGTAATTTCTCCGCATTGCAAGGTGCAATTCTGAAATTTTTTGCTTTTTCCCGCTCCTCTTAGCATGATAAAGAAGATTCAAAGAGAGTGAGGTGCCAGCTCCTTTCATTCAGTCAGTAGCTTCAAACATTTCTGGTATATGAATAACATGTTTTTCAATGGCAAAAATCAATGAATATTGTAAATGCACAAACAGTAATTTCTCCGCATTGCAAGGTGCAATTCTGAAATTTTTTGATTTTTCCTGCTCCTCTTAGCATGATAAAGAAGATTCAAAGAGAGTGAGATGCCAGCTCCTTTCATTCAGTCAGTAGCTTCAATCATTTCTGGTATATGAAAAACATGTTTTTCAATGGCAAAAATCAATGAATATTGTAAATGCACAAACAGTAATATCTCCACATTGCACGGTGCAATTCTGAAATTTTTAGCTTTTTCCTGTTAATCCTAGCATGATAAAGAAGATTCAAAGAGAGTGAGATGCCAGCTCCTTTCATTCAGTCAGTAGCTTCAAACATTTCTGGTATATGAAAAACATGTTTTTCAATGGCAAAAATCAATGAATATTGTAAATGCACAAACAGTAATATCTCCACATTGCAAGGTGCAATTCTGAAATTTTTTGCTTTTTCCTGTTAATCCTAGCATGATAAAGAAGATTCAAAGAGAGTGAGATGCCAGCTCCTTTCATTCAGTCAGTAGCTTCAAACATTTCTGGTATATGAAAAACATGTTTTTCAATGGCAAAAATCAATGAATATTGTAAATGCACAAACAGTAATATCTCCACATTGCAAGGTGCAATTCTGAAATTTTTTGCTTTTTCCTGCTAATCCTAGCATGATAAAGAAGATTCAAAGAGAGTGAGATGCCAGCTCCTTTCATTCAGTCAGTAGCTTCAAACATTTCTGGTATATGAAAAACATGTTTTTCAATGGCAAAAATCAATGAATATTGTAAATGCACAAACAGTAATATCTCCACATTGCACGGTGCAATTCTGAAATTTTTAGCTTTTTCCTGTTAATCCTAGCATGATAAAGAAGATTCAAAGAGAGTGAGATGCCAGCTCCTTTCATTCAGTCAGTAGCTTCAAACATTTCTGGTATATGAAAAACATGTTTTTCAATGGCAAAAATCAATGAATATTGTAAATGCACAAACAGTAATATCTCCACATTGCAAGGTGCAATTCTGAAATTTTTTGCTTTTTCCTGCTAATCCTAGCATGATAAAGAAGATTCAAAGAGAGTGAGATGCCAGCTCCTTTCATTCAGTCAGTAGCTTCAAACATTTCTGGTATATGAAAAACATGTTTTTCAATGGCAAAAATCAATGAATATTGTAAATGCACAAACAGTAATATCTCCACATTGCACGGTGCAATTCTGAAATTTTTAGCTTTTTCCTGTTAATCCTAGCATGATAAAGAAGATTCAAAGAGAGTGAGATGCCAGCTCCTTTCATTCAGTCAGTAGCTTCAAACATTTCTGGTATATGAAAAACATGTTTTTCAATGGCAAAAATCAATGAATATTGTAAATGCACAAACAGTAATATCTCCACATTGCAAGGTGCAATTCTGAAATTTTTTGCTTTTTCCTGTTAATCCTAGCATGATAAAGAAGATTCAAAGAGAGTGAGATGCCAGCTCCTTTCATTCAGTCAGTAGCTTCAAACATTTCTGGTATATGAAAAACATGTTTTTCAATGGCAAAAATCAATGAATATTGTAAATGCACAAACAGTAATATCTCCACATTGCAAGGTGCAATTCTGAAATTTTTTGCTTTTTCCTGCTAATCCTAGCATGATAAAGAAGATTCAAAGAGAGTGAGATGCCAGCTCCTTTCATTCAGTCAGTAGCTTCAAACATTTCTGGTATATGAAAAACATGTTTTTCAATGGCAAAAATCAATGAATATTGTAAATGCACAAACAGTAATATCTCCACATTGCACGGTGCAATTCTGAAATTTTTAGCTTTTTCCTGTTAATCCTAGCATGATAAAGAAGATTCAAAGAGAGTGAGATGCCAGCTCCTTTCATTCAGTCAGTAGCTTCAAACATTTCTGGTATATGAAAAACATGTTTTTCAATGGCAAAAATCAATGAATATTGTAAATGCACAAACAGTAATATCTCCACATTGCAAGGTGCAATTCTGAAATTTTTTGCTTTTTCCTGTTAATCCTAGCATGATAAAGAAGATTCAAAGAGAGTGAGATGCCAGCTCCTTTCATTCAGTCAGTAGCTTCAAACATTTCTGGTATATGAAAAACATGTTTTTCAATGGCAAAAATCAATGAATATTGTAAATGCACAAACAGTAATATCTCCACATTGCAAGGTGCAATTCTGAAATTTTTTGCTTTTTCCTGCTAATCCTAGCATGATAAAGAAGATTCAAAGAGAGTGAGATGCCAGCTCCTTTCATTCAGTCAGTAGCTTCAAACATTTCTGGTATATGAAAAACATGTTTTTCAATGGCAAAAATCAATGAATATTGTAAATGCACAAACAGTAATATCTCCACATTGCACGGTGCAATTCTGAAATTTTTAGCTTTTTCCTGTTAATCCTAGCATGATAAAGAAGATTCAAAGAGAGTGAGATGCCAGCTCCTTTCATTCAGTCAGTAGCTTCAAACATTTCTGGTATATGAAAAACATGTTTTTCAATGGCAAAAATCAATGAATATTGTAAATGCACAAACAGTAATATCTCCACATTGCAAGGTGCAATTCTGAAATTTTTTGCTTTTTCCTGCTAATCCTAGCATGATAAAGAAGATTCAAAGAGAGTGAGATGCCAGCTCCTTTCATTCAGTCAGTAGCTTCAAACATTTCTGGTATATGAAAAACATGTTTTTCAATGGCAAAAATCAATGAATATTGTAAATGCACAAACAGTAATATCTCCACATTGCACGGTGCAATTCTGAAATTTTTAGCTTTTTCCTGTTAATCCTAGCATGATAAAGAAGATTCAAAGAGAGTGAGATGCCAGCTCCTTTCATTCAGTCAGTAGCTTCAAACATTTCTGGTATATGAAAAACGTTTTTCAATGGCAAAAATCAATGAATATTGTAAATGCACAAACAGTAATATCTCCACATTGCAAGGTGCAATTCTGAAATTTTTTGCTTTTTCCTGTTAATCCTAGCATGATAAAGAAGATTCAAAGAGAGTGAGATGCCAGCTCCTTTCATTCAGTCAGTAGCTTCAAACATTTCTGGTATATGAAAAACATGTTTTTCAATGGCAAAAATCAATGAATATTGTAAATGCACAAACAGTAATATCTCCACATTGCAAGGTGCAATTCTGAAATTTTTTGCTTTTTCCTGCTAATCCTAGCATGATAAAGAAGATTCAAAGAGAGTGAGATGCCAGCTCCTTTCATTCAGTCAGTAGCTTCAAACATTTCTGGTATATGAAAAACATGTTTTTCAATGGCAAAAATCAATGAATATTGTAAATGCACAAACAGTAATATCTCCACATTGCACGGTGCAATTCTGAAATTTTTAGCTTTTTCCTGTTAATCCTAGCATGATAAAGAAGATTCAAAGAGAGTGAGATGCCAGCTCCTTTCATTCAGTCAGTAGCTTCAAACATTTCTGGTATATGAAAAACATGTTTTTCAATGGCAAAAATCAATGAATATTGTAAATGCACAAACAGTAATATCTCCACATTGCACGGTGCAATTCTGAAATTTTTAGCTTTTTCCTGTTAATCCTAGCATGATAAAGAAGATTCAAAGAGAGTGAGATGCCAGCTCCTTTCATTCAGTCAGTAGCTTCAAACATTTCTGGTATATGAAAAACATGTTTTTCAATGGCAAAAATCAATGAATATTGTAAATGCACAAACAGTAATATCTCCACATTGCAAGGTGCAATTCTGAAATTTTTTGCTTTTTCCTGTTAATCCTAGCATGATAAAGAAGATTCAAAGAGAGTGAGATGCCAGCTCCTTTCATTCAGTCAGTAGCTTCAAACATTTCTGGTATATGAAAAACATATTTTTCAATGGCAAAAATCAATGAATATTGTAAATGCACAAACAGTAATATCTCCACATTGCAAGGTGCAATTCTGAAATTTTTTGCTTTTTCCTGCTAATCCTAGCATGATAAAGAAGATTCAAAGAGAGTGAGATGCCAGCTCCTTTCATTGTCAGTAGCTTCAAACATTTCTGGTATATGAAAAACATGTTTTTCAATGGCAAAAATCAATGAATATTGTAAATGCACAAACAGTAATATCTCCACATTGCAAGGTGCAATTCTGAAATTTTTTGCTTTTTCCTGCTAATCCTAGCATGATAAAGAAGATTCAGAGTGAGATGCCAGCTCCTTTCATTCAGTCAGTAGCTTCAAACGTTTCTGGTATATGAAAAACATGTTTTTCAATGGCAAAAATCAATGAATATTGTAAATGCACAAACAGTAATATCTCCACATTGCACGGTGCAATTCTGAAATTTTTAGCTTTTTCCTGTTAATCCTAGCATGATAAAGAAGATTCAAAGAGAGTGAGATGCCAGCTCCTTTCATTCAGTCAGTAGCTTCAAACATTTCTGGTATATGAAAAACATGTTTTTCAATGGCAAAAATCAATGAATATTGTAAATGCACAAACAGTAATATCTCCACATTGCAAGGTGCAATTCTGAAATTTTTTGCTTTTTCCTGCTAATCCTAGCATGATAAAGAAGATTCAAAGAGAGTGAGATGCCAGCTCCTTTCATTCAGTCAGTAGCTTCAAACATTTCTGGTATATGAAAAACATGTTTTTCAATGGCAAAAATCAATGAATATTGTAAATGCACAAACAGTAATATCTCCACATTGCAAGGTGCAATTCTGAAATTTTTTGCTTTTTCCTGCTAATCCTAGCATGATAAAGAAGATTCAAAGAGAGTGAGATGCCAGCTCCTTTCATTCAGTCAGTAGCTTCAAACATTTCTGGTATATGAAAAACATGTTTTTCAATGGCAAAAATCAATGAATATTGTAAATGCACAAACAGTAATATCTCCACATTGCACGGTGCAATTCTGAAATTTTTAGCTTTTTCCTGTTAATCCTAGCATGATAAAGAAGATTCAAAGAGAGTGAGATGCCAGCTCCTTTCATTCAGTCAGTAGCTTCAAACATTTCTGGTATATGAAAAACATGTTTTTCAATGGCAAAAATCAATGAATATTGTAAATGCACAAACAGTAATATCTCCACATTGCAAGGTGCAATTCTGAAATTTTTTGCTTTTTCCTGCTAATCCTAGCATGATAAAGAAGATTCAAAGAGAGTGAGATGCCAGCTCCTTTCATTCAGTCAGTAGCTTCAAACATTTCTGGTATATGAAAAACATGTTTTTCAATGGCAAAAATCAATGAATATTGTAAATGCACAAACAGTAATATCTCCACATTGCACGGTGCAATTCTGAAATTTTTAGCTTTTTCCTGTTAATCCTAGCATGATAAAGAAGATTCAAAGAGAGTGAGATGCCAGCTTCTTTCATTCAGTCAGTAGCTTCAAACATTTCTGGTATATGAAAAACATGTTTTTCAATGGCAAAAATCAATGAATATTGTAAATGCACAAACAGTAATATCTCCACATTGCAAGGTGCAATTCTGAAATTTTTTGCTTTTTCCTGCTAATCCTAGCATGATAAAGAAGATTCAAAGAGAGTGAGATGCCAGCTCCTTTCATTCAGTCAGTAGCTTCAAACATTTCTGGTATATGAAAAACATGTTTTTCAATGGCAAAAATCAATGAATATTGTAAATGCACAAACAGTAATATCTCCACATTGCAAGGTGCAATTCTGAAATTTTTTGCTTTTTCCTGTTAATCCTAGCATGATAAAGAAGATTCAAAGAGAGTGAGATGCCAGCTCCTTTCATTCAGTCAGTAGCTTCAAACATTTCTGGTATATGAAAAACATGTTTTTCAATGGCAAAAATCAATGAATATTGTAAATGCACAAACAGTAATATCTCCACATTGCAAGGTGCAATTCTGAAATTTTTTGCTTTTTCCTGCTAATCCTTGCATGATAAAGAAGATTCAAAGAGAGTGAGATGCCAGCTCCTTTCATTCAGTCAGTAGCTTCAAACATTTCTGGTATATGAAAAACATGTTTTTCAATGGCAAAAATCAATGAATATTGTAAATGCACAAACAGTAATATCTCCACATTGCACGGTGCAATTCTGAAATTTTTAGCTTTTTCCTGTTAATCCTAGCATGATAAAGAAGATTCAAAGAGAGTGAGATGCCAGCTCCTTTCATTCAGTCAGTAGCTTCAAACATTTCTGGTATATGAAAAACATGTTTTTCAATGGCAAAAATCAATGAATATTGTAAATGCACAAACAGTAATATCTCCACATTGCAAGGTGCAATTCTGAAATTTTTTGCTTTTTCCTGTTAATCCTAGCATGATAAAGAAGATTCAAAGAGAGTGAGATGCCAGCTCCTTTCATTCAGTCAGTAGCTTCAAACATTTCTGGTATATGAAAAACATGTTTTTCAATGGCAAAAATCAATGAATATTGTAAATGCACAAACAGTAATATCTCCACATTGCAAGGTGCAATTCTGAAATTTTTTGCTTTTTCCTGCTAATCCTAGCATGATAAAGAAGATTCAAAGAGAGTGAGATGCCAGCTCCTTTCATTCAGTCAGTAGCTTCAAACATTTCTGGTATATGAAAAACATGTTTTTCAATGGCAAAAATCAATGAATATTGTAAATGCACAAACAGTAATATCTCCACATTGCACGGTGCAATTCTGAAATTTTTAGCTTTTTCCTGTTAATCCTAGCATGATAAAGAAGATTCAAAGAGAGTGAGATGCCAGCTCCTTTCATTCAGTCAGTAGCTTCAAACATTTCTGGTATATGAAAAACATGTTTTTCAATGGCAAAAATCAATGAATATTGTAAATGCACAAACAGTAATATCTCCACATTGCACGGTGCAATTCTGAAATTTTTAGCTTTTTCCTGTTAATCCTAGCATGATAAAGAAGATTCAAAGAGAGTGAGATGCCAGCTCCTTTCATTCAGTCAGTAGCTTCAAACATTTCTGGTATATGAAAAACATGTTTTTCAATGGCAAAAATCAATGAATATTGTAAATGCACAAACAGTAATATCTCCACATTGCAAGGTGCAATTCTGAAATTTTTTGCTTTTTCCTGTTAATCCTAGCATGATAAAGAAGATTCAAAGAGAGTGAGATGCCAGCTCCTTTCATTCAGTCAGTAGCTTCAAACATTTCTGGTATATGAAAAACATATTTTTCAATGGCAAAAATCAATGAATATTGTAAATGCACAAACAGTAATATCTCCACATTGCAAGGTGCAATTCTGAAATTTTTTGCTTTTTCCTGCTAATCCTAGCATGATAAAGAAGATTCAAAGAGAGTGAGATGCCAGCTCCTTTCATTGTCAGTAGCTTCAAACATTTCTGGTATATGAAAAACATGTTTTTCAATGGCAAAAATCAATGAATATTGTAAATGCACAAACAGTAATATCTCCACATTGCAAGGTGCAATTCTGAAATTTTTTGCTTTTTCCTGCTAATCCTAGCATGATAAAGAAGATTCAGAGTGAGATGCCAGCTCCTTTCATTCAGTCAGTAGCTTCAAACGTTTCTGGTATATGAAAAACATGTTTTTCAATGGCAAAAATCAATGAATATTGTAAATGCACAAACAGTAATATCTCCACATTGCACGGTGCAATTCTGAAATTTTTAGCTTTTTCCTGTTAATCCTAGCATGATAAAGAAGATTCAAAGAGAGTGAGATGCCAGCTCCTTTCATTCAGTCAGTAGCTTCAAACATTTCTGGTATATGAAAAACATGTTTTTCAATGGCAAAAATCAATGAATATTGTAAATGCACAAACAGTAATATCTCCACATTGCAAGGTGCAATTCTGAAATTTTTTGCTTTTTCCTGCTAATCCTAGCATGATAAAGAAGATTCAAAGAGAGTGAGATGCCAGCTCCTTTCATTCAGTCAGTAGCTTCAAACATTTCTGGTATATGAAAAACATGTTTTTCAATGGCAAAAATCAATGAATATTGTAAATGCACAAACAGTAATATCTCCACATTGCAAGGTGCAATTCTGAAATTTTTTGCTTTTTCCTGCTAATCCTAGCATGATAAAGAAGATTCAAAGAGAGTGAGATGCCAGCTCCTTTCATTCAGTCAGTAGCTTCAAACATTTCTGGTATATGAAAAACATGTTTTTCAATGGCAAAAATCAATGAATATTGTAAATGCACAAACAGTAATATCTCCACATTGCACGGTGCAATTCTGAAATTTTTAGCTTTTTCCTGTTAATCCTAGCATGATAAAGAAGATTCAAAGAGAGTGAGATGCCAGCTCCTTTCATTCAGTCAGTAGCTTCAAACATTTCTGGTATATGAAAAACATGTTTTTCAATGGCAAAAATCAATGAATATTGTAAATGCACAAACAGTAATATCTCCACATTGCAAGGTGCAATTCTGAAATTTTTTGCTTTTTCCTGCTAATCCTAGCATGATAAAGAAGATTCAAAGAGAGTGAGATGCCAGCTCCTTTCATTCAGTCAGTAGCTTCAAACATTTCTGGTATATGAAAAACATGTTTTTCAATGGCAAAAATCAATGAATATTGTAAATGCACAAACAGTAATATCTCCACATTGCACGGTGCAATTCTGAAATTTTTAGCTTTTTCCTGTTAATCCTAGCATGATAAAGAAGATTCAAAGAGAGTGAGATGCCAGCTTCTTTCATTCAGTCAGTAGCTTCAAACATTTCTGGTATATGAAAAACATGTTTTTCAATGGCAAAAATCAATGAATATTGTAAATGCACAAACAGTAATATCTCCACATTGCAAGGTGCAATTCTGAAATTTTTTGCTTTTTCCTGCTAATCCTAGCATGATAAAGAAGATTCAAAGAGAGTGAGATGCCAGCTCCTTTCATTCAGTCAGTAGCTTCAAACATTTCTGGTATATGAAAAACATGTTTTTCAATGGCAAAAATCAATGAATATTGTAAATGCACAAACAGTAATATCTCCACATTGCAAGGTGCAATTCTGAAATTTTTTGCTTTTTCCTGTTAATCCTAGCATGATAAAGAAGATTCAAAGAGAGTGAGATGCCAGCTCCTTTCATTCAGTCAGTAGCTTCAAACATTTCTGGTATATGAAAAACATGTTTTTCAATGGCAAAAATCAATGAATATTGTAAATGCACAAACAGTAATATCTCCACATTGCAAGGTGCAATTCTGAAATTTTTTGCTTTTTCCTGCTAATCCTAGCATGATAAAGAAGATTCAAAGAGAGTGAGATGCCAGCTCCTTTCATTCAGTCAGTAGCTTCAAACATTTCTGGTATATGAAAAACATGTTTTTCAATGGCAAAAATCAATGAATATTGTAAATGCACAAACAGTAATATCTCCACATTGCACGGTGCAATTCTGAAATTTTTAGCTTTTTCCTGTTAATCCTAGCATGATAAAGAAGATTCAAAGAGAGTGAGATGCCAGCTCCTTTCATTCAGTCAGTAGCTTCAAACATTTCTGGTATATGAAAAACATGTTTTTCAATGGCAAAAATCAATGAATATTGTAAATGCACAAACAGTAATATCTCCACATTGCAAGGTGCAATTCTGAAATTTTTTGCTTTTTCCTGTTAATCCTAGCATGATAAAGAAGATTCAAAGAGAGTGAGATGCCAGCTCCTTTCATTCAGTCAGTAGCTTCAAACATTTCTGGTATATGAAAAACATGTTTTTCAATGGCAAAAATCAATGAATATTGTAAATGCACAAACAGTAATATCTCCACATTGCAAGGTGCAATTCTGAAATTTTTTGCTTTTTCCTGCTAATCCTAGCATGATAAAGAAGATTCAAAGAGAGTGAGATGCCAGCTCCTTTCATTCAGTCAGTAGCTTCAAACATTTCTGGTATATGAAAAACATGTTTTTCAATGGCAAAAATCAATGAATATTGTAAATGCACAAACAGTAATATCTCCACATTGCACGGTGCAATTCTGAAATTTTTAGCTTTTTCCTGTTAATCCTAGCATGATAAAGAAGATTCAAAGAGAGTGAGATGCCAGCTCCTTTCATTCAGTCAGTAGCTTCAAACATTTCTGGTATATGAAAAACATGTTTTTCAATGGCAAAAATCAATGAATATTGTAAATGCACAAACAGTAATATCTCCACATTGCAAGGTGCAATTCTGAAATTTTTTGCTTTTTCCTGCTAATCCTAGCATGATAAAGAAGATTCAAAGAGAGTGAGATGCCAGCTCCTTTCATTCAGTCAGTAGCTTCAAACATTTCTGGTATATGAAAAACATGTTTTTCAATGGCAAAAATCAATGAATATTGTAAATGCACAAACAGTAATATCTCCACATTGCAAGGTGCAATTCTGAAATTTTTTGCTTTTTC